>NW_005196310.1:201355-260099 GCF_000372725.1 Emiliania huxleyi CCMP1516 | reverse complement strand
GCATGCGCGCGGGCCGCCGGAGCTCTCTCAACGTCAACAGCACGAGCAAAGTCACGAGCACCACAGCTACGTAGAGGGAAGCTCTCTAGTGTCAGAGCCGTGTGAGAACGTCATCATACCGCTCGCTCGGCTCCCTCTCTCTCTCTCTCTCTCACCCGGCCCCGTCTCAGATCTGGAGGAAGAGCGTCAGACCTCACGCATGGTGAGACGATGCCTCGGCACCCCGCCCCTCACCAGGCTGGCAAGACCACGCCGAAACGCCACAAAGACTGCCACTCCGCCCCGGCGTGCGTGCTCAGCTCTTGTTCTTCCCGCCGCGGCCTCGACGGGTCGCTCTTCGAACCACCGGCGGCTGGCCTGCACGGGGGATCGTTCCAAAGAAGGGTCAGGGAAGGCTCTCTCTCTCTCCACCCCGCACCGCTGCACTGGAGGCGTGCCAGCGGCCGCCGCGTCGAGCCCCTCCCGCGCGCCGTCGGTGAGCTTCTCGGTCAGCTGCGCGAGCGCCTACGAGGAGAGGAGGTCTGGGCTGGACCAAAGGGGAGAGGCGTCGCCTTCGCCGCCAGCTGCGCGATCGCCGCCGCCGTCGCCGCGTTGCCCGAGCGCGCCGCCATGACCTGCGGCGAGCCGTCCAAGCGAGCCGTCCAGGAGAGGTTTCAGGAGAGGTTTCAGGAAAGGTCCGGGAAAGGTCCGGTAGGGCGGGAGTGGCTCGGGAGTGTCTCGGAAGTGTCTCGGAGAGGCCTGCGGCGAGAGCCCCGCGCGCGAGCGGCAGCTCGGGTCGGCGCGGCACTCGACGAGCCTGCGGCAGACCTTCGGAAATGTCTCGGAAGTGTCTCTGGAATGTCTCAGAAGGCGCGGCACTCGACGAGCCTGCGGCAGACCTTGGCCGCTGCCTCGTCGGATGCCCACTGCGCGCAGACCGAGACGAGGGGGACGCCCTCCTACGACGCCAACGGGCAGGCACTGCTCACGAGTGGCTGGGGAATGAGTCGTCACTAGGGAGACCGAGACGAGGAAAACACCCTCGTGCAAGTGGCCGAGGGGTGTGAAGAGAGCTCGGGGGAAAGCTGGCATCAAGAGGCGGCACACGCACTCATCGGTGACTGACCGACCAATCGCACTCATGGGTGAGGCCGATCTGAGCGGACTTTCGTCTGTTTAATTGGGGGGGGGGGGGGTGCGCTTCGTGTGCGAGGCGAGGCCCACGAGAGCAGAGCAGCGAGGGGTGTGAAGAGAGAGGTGTGAAGAGACGCCCTGCACAAGCGTGGCGGAGGCCACGGGCGAGGGGGCGCCTGCAGACGCCGTGCACGTGGGAGAGCGCGGAGAGCAGGTCAACCACAGCGGAAGGCTTCGCCGTCGACAGGGCCTGCACTAGCGCCGGAGCAACCGCCTGCGGACGTGTGTCTTTGACATGTCGTGGACGTGTCCTGGACAGGGCCTGCGCCTGCGCCGGCGCAACCGCCTCGGGGAGCCCGGCCGGCGGCTCATCGCGAAGCAAGTTGGCGAGGACCCTCGCGGCGGGTGCGACGGCGGCAGGCTTCTTCGACTCGACCAGCCGGAGCAGGGTGGGCACGCCTCCGGCCTGAGGTCAAGTGTCTAGGAGGTGTCAAGGAAGTGCCTAGGAGGTGCCTAGGAAGTGTCTAGGAGGTCTGGCAGTGTCTAGTGTCTAGCATGGGTCTAGGAGGTGTCTAGGAAGTGGCAAGCTAGTAAGAGCAGCGCGCCCCGCTGGTGCACGTCCTCGAGCAGCGCCGCCAGCGTCAGGGACACGTCTTGCTGCACCGCCTCGCTTCCTACAGCCGAGAGGGCGCCGCGATGGCGCCGAGGGGAGGCCGGGGTTGTCCTGCCGCTCCGCCTCGGCGCCGGCGGCGAGCACGTCCAGCAAAGCCTGGAGGAGCAGCCAGAAGGAGTGAGGAGACGACGCATGCGAGTCGGGCCATGGCGGTGCCAGCGGCGCCTGGAAGCCTCCCGCGTTGAAGTGTCTAGGAAGTGTCTAGGAGGTGTCTAGGAAGTGTCTAGGAGGTGTCTAGGAAGTGTCTAGGAGGTGTCTCGGAGGTGTCTAGGAGGTGTCTAGGAGGTGTCTAGGAAGTGTCTAGGAAGCGCCTGGAAGCCTCCCGCGTTGAAGACGAGCCGCCAGCTCCCCCGCACGGTGTGCGCCAGCGTGAGCGCGATGTGCTGCTTCACCTCCACGGCGCCGCTCGAGAGGAGGAGCGTCGTCAGCGGCGCCACGGCGCCGGCGACCTGCACCGCACTCGCCGCCGCCTCCTCCTCCGCCGCCAGCGCGCCGAGCGCGTAGACGGTCTGCAGCTGCACAGCCGGGTGCGGCGAGTGGAGGAGGTGCGAGAGCAGCGGCACCTGAGGAATCAATCACTGGCGACTCATCCTCGCGAGCTGCCCTTCGGCGGGTGCAAGCGCGCGTGCGAGAGCGACGGCACCGTCTCCGCCTGCAGAAGCGCCTGCACCGCCGGACGGTGACGGCACATGTGGCCGATGGACATTGCCGCCTGGCTCTGCGCGTCGGGCGACGGCGAAGAGAGCTGGGTGAGCAGCGCCACGTGCCCGCCGACCTAGCAAGACGACGCCGCGAACCATCGACAGCGAGAGGCGGCGAGAGGGCGGCGCCACTTGCCGCCGGCCTGCAGCAGCGCGTCGGCGGACGCGGCGTTTCCTCCGAGCAGATTGCACAGCGTGGTCAGGCACCTGATTGGTCATCGACCCTCCTCAACCCTCCGCCCTCCCTAGGCAGACTGCAGAGCGCGGTCCGGCTCGCATCGTCTGGACCGCCGCGTCGTGGGAGAAGAGCATCTGCCCGACCACTGTCAGCGCGCCGCTCTGGCACAGCGGACCCACCGCCGACGGGACGAAGGAGAGGTTGGCGACGGCGGAGAGGGCGCAATGCTGCACGTGCGGCTGCGGCGAGGACAGCAGCCCGGCGAGGGGGCCGATGGCGCCCGCCTCCGGCAGAACCTGTTTCGACGGACGCGCTGATCACTCGAACGCATGGCTTGGCTTTGGCGACGGCGCCCGACCTCCGGCAGAACCTGCCGGAAGCGCTCGTCGGCTAGGAACCTGCCGGAGGTGTCTAGGAAGTGTCTAGGAAGTGTCTAGGCACCTGCCGGAAGCGCTCGTCGGCCGCGAACTGTGCGATGGCCTGCACGGCGTGGTACGAGGTCTCGACGTCGAGCTCGAGCAGCGCGGCGAGGCCTGCTGGCAATCATTCACTCACATGGGGTTGATGATTGAGTTGCTCGAGCAGCGCGGCGAGGCCTGGTAGCCCGCCGAGCTCGTGGAGCGACTGTCGCAGCGAGGGCTGGTTGGCCTAGTTCGCAACGGGCGGCGGTCGAGGCGTTGGCTGATGAGCTGCTGCCGCAGCGCGGGCTGGTATGCCATCGAGGCGATGGCGGCGGCGGCGGGGCCCTTGGCGAGCGCGTTGGAGGAGGAGAGCATCGCCACGAGGTGCGGGAGCACCGACGGGTGCTGCAGCTGCGCCGGCGTGAGTGCGCCCGCCGAGCAGAGGTTGCCTGACTCGAAGCGAGTCGCCGTCACTCACTCGCTAGGCGTGAGGGCGCCCGCCGAGCGGAGGCTGCCGAAGGTGATGGCGGCGTACGCGCGCAGCTCTTGGTTCGGGTGCTCGAGCAGCTGCAGCGTCGAGGTGAGGCAACCGTTCTCCACAATCGCGTGCGCCTGCACGGGCTCCGCCGAGAGCTGCGAGAGCGCGGACAGGGCTTGCAGCTGCGCGCGCTCGTCGCCAGAGTCGAGCTGCTCCGAGAGCAGGACGAGGCCGCCTGTGGACATGTCTCGGGCATGTCATGGACGTGTCCTGGACACGTCCTCCGACAGCAGGACGGGGCTGCCTGTGGACATGTCTCGGGCATGTCATGGACGTGTCCTGGACACGTCCTCCGACAGCAGGACGAGGGGCTGTCCGACTCGAAGAGCTGCTAGGAGGTGTCTAGGAAGTGTCTAGGAAGTGTCTAGGAAGGGCTGCCCGACTCGAAGAGCTGCTAGGAGGTGTCTAGGAAGTGTCTAGGAAGTGTCTAGGAAGGGCTGCCCGACTCGAAGAGCTGCTCGGCGTTCTGGACGTCGCCGGGGCAAAGGCTGGGCACGCGCGAAGAGGACAGTCAGAAGAGGCGTTGTGACAACAGCAATGGGGATGGTAGCGATGGAAGACGGAGAAGGAGGAGAAGAGAATGGCGGCGGTGGTGGTGATGGTAGACTAGCAAGGACAGCGGCAACAGACGCCTCGAGACGAGAGACGTCGCGAAGCGCGAGATGCGGCCGTCTTGGTGGCTCATCAACTGGATGAGGTGCGGCACCGCGCCGACGTTGCGCACGGCGCGCTGCGCCTGGGTCAGGCCCGAGTCCGCGAGCCGGTCAGAGGTGGTGGCTAGTGGAGATGTCTGTCAACGCTGCATGGCTAACTGGCTGCGCCTGGGTCAGGCCCGAGTCCGCGAGCCGGCTGAGGCATTCGAGGACGGCGGCGACCACCTCGCTGCTGCCCGTGCCGGGGGAGAGGAGCATCGCCGCGAGGGGCGAAGCGGCGCCCGCCTCGAGCAGCAGCAGAGAATCAGCACTCAATCAGACGGCGACTTGAGCCCTCCCCAGTGCACCCCTTCTTCAGACTTGAGCCCTCCCCAGTGCACCCCTTCTTCAGACTTGAGGCCTCCCCAGTGCACCCCTTCTTCAGACTTGAGGCCTCCCCAGTGCACCCCTTCTTCAGACTTGAGGCCTCCCCAGTGCACCCCTTCTTCAGACTTGAGCCCTCCCCAGTGCACCCCTTCTTCAGACTTGAGCCCTCCCCAGTGCACCCCTTCTTCAGACTTGAGGCCTCCCCAGTGCACCCCTTCTTCAGACTTGAGCCCTCCCCAGTGCACCCCTTCTTCAGACTTGAGCCCTCCCCAGTGCACCCCTTCTTCAGACTTGAGGCCTCCCCAGTGCACCCCTTCTTCAGACTTGAGCCCTCCCCAGTGCACCCCTTCTTCAGCGCGCCTCGAGCAGCGCGTCTGCCGCACGGCCGAAGGCGCAGAGCTGCTGGGCGAGGGCGAGAGCTGCGCGCTGCACGTCCGGCTTGGTCGAGCCTAGTTCAGAATGCGCCACCATGAGCGAGCGGGCCGAGGGCGTGGCGAGGCCAGACTAGCTCGGTCGAGCCGAGGAGGGGGGTGAGGGAGGTGGCGACGCCCGAGTCGGCCGCCTGCTCGCGGCACTCCTTGTGAGAAGAAGAAGAGAAGAGGAGGAATGAGACATTCATGAGAAAGGAAGAATGGGAGTGAGGAGAAGAAGAATGAGAAGGAGAAGGCGACGAAGAAGAAGCGCCAAGCGCCTGCTCGCGGCACTCTTTGTGCGAGCAGAGCATCGCGAGCAGGGTGAGAGCCGCCTCCTGCAGCGTGGCGAGGGCGTGTCAGAGCGCCCCCCCCCTCCCCCCTCCCGAGCCCGACTGCCGATGGCATGTGCGCTCCTGCAGCGAGGCGGAGGCGGAGCCAAGCATGTGTGCGACGGAGAAGACGGCGCCGTTCTGCTGCAGCTGCTTCCAGTCGCCGGTCGGGTCCTCGCACAAGTTGGCGAGGACGAGGCAGGTGGCCTGTGAACGTGGGGCCTCTTGTGTGAGGTGGTGCACGGTGGCACTGCGTGAGCAGTGAGCGAAGGCGAGGCAGGCCGCCTCTTGCAGCGGCCCGTGTCTAGGAGGTGCCTAGGAAGTGTCTAGGAAGTGCCTAGGAGGTGCCTAGGAAGTGTCTAGGAGGTGCCTAGGAGGTGCCTAGGGAGTGTCTTGGGAGTGCCTGGAAGTGCCTAGGAGGTGCCTAAGTGCCTAGGAAGTGTCTAGGAAGTGCCTAGGAGGTGCCTAGGGAGTGTCTACGAGTGGACCTCTTGCAGCGGCTCGTGCGACGTGTTGAGAAGCACGTCGAGCACGATGACCAGCCCCTTGGCACGACGCACCTGCCGAGAGGCAGCCGAGGTACAGCCGAGGTGCAGCCGAGAGGCAGCCGAGGTGCGGCCGAGGTGCAGCCGAGAGGCAGCCGAGAGGCAGCCGAGAGGCAGCTAAGATACAGCCGAGATGCTCCGTGGTTTGGCGCACCTCGCTCCTTCCGCTCTTTGAGGCGGTGAGGGAGGCGAGAGCCGACATCGCGCTGACCTTGCTCTCAGTGCCGCCCGAGCGGACCAGCGCGAGGATCGCATCGAGAAGCTCGCGCTCCTACGCACCAACCGCCACGTGCTGGCGACTTGTGGCGAGGCGCAGAGGATCGCACCGAGCAGCTCGCGAGATACAGCCGAGAGACAGCCGAGAGGCAGCCGAGAGGCAGCCGAGACGCAGCCGAGAGACAGAGGAGAGGCAGCGGAGACGCAGCCGAGGTGCAGCCGAGATATCGCATCAAAGCGCTCGCGATCCTCGTGCAGCAGCTCGCGGTACTCGTCATAGCCGAGCATCGCCGACAGCAGCTTCGCCACGCCCGCCTTCGTTTGCAAGGACGCTGCCGCTAAGCGCCCCTCTCACCACGCACACCGAGAGCTAGTGACGAAATGGCGACGGCATGCCTGCGTGTCCGGGGTCGCCGTCTGCAGAAGCTCGGTCAGCAGCTCGGGCGCACGCAAGGCCTGGCAGTGAGTCAACGCTTGGTTCAGACGGGCGAATCAAAGGCCAGCAGCTCGGGCGCACGCGGAGCCTCGAAGGCGTGCACGATGCCCTTGTCCGCGAACTGCGGGTCCATGCTGGCCCAGTTGGCCAGCTCCTTGGCCGCCTGCAGGGAAGGGTCCGAGAAGGGTCCGAGAAGGGTCCGAGAAGGGTCCGAGAAGGGTCCGGGAAGGGTCCGAGAAGGGTCCGAGAAGGGTCCGAGAAGGGTCCATGCTGCCCAATTGGCCGCCTGCTGTATCTCGGCCACCTCTCGGCCACCTCTCGGCCACCTCTCGGCCACCTCTCGGCCACCTCTCGGCCACCTCTCGGCCATCTCCCGGCCATCTCTCGGCCATCTCTCGGCAACCTCTCGGCCACCTCTCGGCCATCTCTCGGCCATCTCTCGGCAACCTCTCGGCCACCTCTCCGGCCATCTCTCGGCCATCTCCCGGCAACCTCTCGGCCATCTCTCCGGCCATCTCTCGGCCATCTCCCGGCAACCTGCTGCCGCGCGGTCTCCGACTCGGACCGCAACTTAGCGACCTGCTTTGCGATGCAGACTGGGTCGCCGCGCTCGAGCTGCTCGTAGCAGACGTCGCACACGCGCACCGCCTCGCTCACCCCACGGCCTGGCACCTTGGCTGTCTTCTTGCTCACGTCCGCGCACACGATCTGGCCGCAGTACCGGCAGTGGTGCTTCCGCTGCACCAGCGTGAACTTGACGCCCGTCAGAAAACACTGCGTCACCTAGGAAGTGTCCAGGAAGTGTCTAGGAAGTGTCTAGGAAGTGCCTAGTCAGAAAGCACTGCGTCACTTCGTCGTCCTTCGCCCAACCCTCCGTCTGCTTGCCCGCCGCCCCCTTCTTGCCGCCGCCTCCGCCGGCCGCCTCCGCCGCGCCGCCGCCGCGGGAGCGAGCCGCGGGCGCCTCTGCCGCCGCCTCGTCTTCTGCGTCCCACTGCGCGGCCAGCTCCCTGGCGAGCTCTGCGTCACTCTTCAATTGGCTGCCACCGGACGGCTGCTGCGCGGCGCGCGGCGGCGTCGGCCGAGAGGGCTGCGAGGGCGGCGTGGCGCCGTACCCGCCACCCCCGCCCCGCGCCCCGCTCGTCGGGCGCTCCCACGTCGTCCGCTTGGTCGCGTGGTCGATGTAAAACGTGCGGCCGGTCGACGGATCGAGGCGCTCCTCCCAGTTGGCGGCGAGGCCGCCGCCGCCGCCGCTCGGAGGTGGCGGCGCGGCGCCTCCGTTGGCCGCCGCACCGGACGGCGGCGTCCAGCTCGTCTGCCCGGTGACGAGGTTGACGTAGTAGGGCCGGCCGGTGCTCGGGTCGGAGAGCTTCTGGTAGCCGCTCGGAAGCATGAGGCGCGGGCGTGTCTAGTTGCCTGCGGTGCGGAGGCGGCGGCGCGGTGACGGGGATGCGGGGCGGCGGCGGCGGCGGATGCGGCGCGGCGGCGGCGGCGGAGCGGAGTGCGAGGGGCGGCACTGCGCACGATTGCAAGGGGACGCCGTCTCGGCCGCGGCGGCGACAGTGACTTGGGCAGAAAATAAAAAAAGTGCGTACTGTGTGTGTGTGTGTGAAAACCGCCAATGGCAGTTATCCGTTGTTGTGCGGACGTCGCCGCGGCTCGCCTCTGCCGCGGCGGCTGCTGCGCGCACGCGGCGGCGCCGCTCTCTCGCGAGACGGCTGGCGCCGCGGCTCGCCGCCGGCGCACACCGCGCTCGTCCGACCGCCCGCGGCGTGGCGTGCGCGGCGCTGCGCGCCGCTCTGCGAGTGCTTCTGCGCCTGCACTGCCTCTCTCTGTTGCTGCTGGTGGTGGTGATGGTGCTGCTGATGGTGCAGATGCTGCTGGCCTGCTGGCGCGGCGCGGCTCTGCGACTGGGCTCGACGAGCGCGTCGCGAGCATCTGACGCGGCGGGCGGCGTCGGGCAGGTGCGCTTCTCTCTCTGGTGGTGGTGGTGCTGCTGCTGCTGCTGTTGGTGGTGCAGATGCTGCTGCTGGTGCGGCGCGGCTCTCCGACGCGACTCGATGCGCGCGTCGCGGCAATCTGACGCGGCGGGCGGCGTCGCGGGCGGCAGCGGTGGCGGCTCGCGGGTGGAGGTGGAGGCTGGAGGCTGTGGTGGACCTTTGAGTTTATTCAATGGTCGAGTACGAGGACTGGGGGTTCAACCGGGAGGCAGGGGGGTCAACCAGGCGACGGAGGACTGTGGGCCATCGCGGGGACGGCCCGCCGGAGGCGGGCTCGATTGATCCGGATGGTCTCACCCGGTGGATGGCACCGAGGCGTCTTGGACGCTCAGCTCTACCTTAGCTCCTGAGGGGCGCGTGGTTCTAACCACGTAGTATGACTACAACCCGCCACAGACACCCTCCCTGCTCCACATGTGTGCACACACCCTCACCCTCTCCCCTCTCCTATCTCTCTCTCTCTCCTCTCCTCTCCTTGTCTGTGCTGTCTGCCTGACTCAGGCACTAATTCTGCCGATGTGTGATTGTGTGTGGGCTGCTCCGAGGGGGCCCTGCGCAATCCGACGGGTAGGGGGTCTGTACCCGGGCGGTGTCCGGTGTGGAGTCCCCTGCAGTGACTGGACGGTTGGCATGCCCGCGGGTGGCATCCACTACGGCTTCTATTGGGCGATGCTGCAGCTGTGGGAGCAATACTTTCCGCCCTCTCAGCTGCTAATTATGCAGATGGAGGCGCTCTTTTCCCGGAGCGCGCTGTCAGTGCAGCAGGAGCTCTTTGCGCACCTTGGCATGGGTCATCTTGTAAACGCGAGCGGGGTGATGCCACACCCGAATACTCACGAGTACGACGGCAAGCAGCGCATCATGAGCTGCGCGTCCATCAACGCCATGGGCCGCGCGTACAAGCCGTGGAACGCGCGCCTCTTTGAGGACTACCCGCGGCTGAACGCCACCCTCTGGCGACTGCCGAAATGCTCGCTGGAGGAAGCTGCGATTTTGGGGTGAGGTTAAATTCTTTGCTCTCCGCTGCTTGCGCGTTGCGGTTGCGCGGGGCCGCTCGCGCGGAGTGGTCACCGCAGTCGCACGAGCTCTTCCAGGAGGCGGCTCGCAAATAAATAAATAAAAACGGACACCTCTCTACTGTGAGATGGGTAAAAAGGAACAGGTCCCCGCCCTTGCGATCTTTGTGCAGGGTTCTTTGTGGGTGTGGTCGGCGACTAGCGCCGGGGTCGTCCTCCCGATGGGGGACTAGCACTAGCCGTCTTCCACATGGTCCCTCGGGTCCCTGCTGCTCCTAATCTCTTCGTACATCCTCCTGCTGATCTCCGCAAAGTCCTGCTCCCTCCCTCGTCTCGCCCTGCGCGTCTGCTCCGCCTCACCGTCTTCTGCCCTGCGAGCTGCGTCGTCTGGCGGCTCGCAAGTCACATGATTCATACTGGTTTGATTGATAGCGTTAGAGCGAGCTGCGTGAAGGGAGTGAGAGGTATGTGCTAGGGGTAGGGCGCGCGCGGCGCCCTCCCTGAAAGCGATGTGTCCGCCTGCTCTCGATAAAGTTAAAGAACGTGAACCGCTTAGTGTGGTAGGAGCGTCGTGCGGCTCTTGGTTTTCTGCGACATATATGGGGAATACACCGCGTTGAGACTCCGTCTCCGACCAGCTTCTCTCAAGTAAATACGTCCTCAGCAGTAAGTTTGAATTCTCAGTGTTTGTGGACGTAAGCGAGTGGCTGCAGCCGGGGCGCCCCGCCGACCCCCGCCGCAGCCCTGCCGATCAGAGGGGCGGGCGAGAAGGCGGGCGCCGCGTGCACCTCCTTGCACGAAACGTGCCTCGAGAACCACAGGAAATCGGCGACCGGCACCGCGCACGCCGCGGCGGGCGGTGGTGCCGCCGCCGCCGGCCGCAGCCCTGTGAAAGGCTGCTCCACGGGAGCCCTCTGCTCGCCGCCCCGCTTGGCCGCTCTCGGGTCGGCCCTCGGGGGCGCTAGGTCGATCACCGACATCCCAAGCGCTCTCAGCCTCGCCGACTCCGCTAGCCGCGCCGCCGCCTGCTCCTTTCTTGAAGCCTCGCCCGCAGCCGCGCCGCCCGCGCCGCCGCCCCCCTCCTGCAGCGGCGGCGGCGGAAGCGGCAGCTGCAGCGTGGTGAGCGGGTAGGCGGGCCCGAGCCCGCCCTCGCGCAGCTCCTGCGTTCAGAGAGGTGTGGCGGCTCTTTTGTGGGGTTGAGAAGGGGCTGAGAAGCGTCTAAGAAGCGTCTGGGAGGTGTCCAGGAGGTGTCTAGGAGGTGTCTAGGAGGTGTCTAGGAGGCGTCTAGGGAGTGTCTTGTGAGCAGCTGGCTATAGCCACTCTAGGCGCATCTCCTGCCTCTCCGTGTCTCGAGTCGTCGGGTTGAGAAGGACGGTCCGGATATGCTCCGCCCCTCCGAGCGCTCGGCCGCACCTGCAGGATCAACTCTCGGCCGTGCGCCATCAGCCACGGCGGAGTGCTGCGGCGCTGGAGGCGCGCGGCGCGACCTGCTCTCTCAAGTTCAAGAGTCGACTGAACCGCTCCACTTCGGCCGCACCCAAAGGGAAAAAGGCGTCGGCTCGGCTCATCTCGGCTCATCTCGGCTCATCTCGCACCGGGCAGGCGCCCCGCACCCAAAGGAGGCGTGCCCGTTCCCCACCAGCGATATCGCAAGGCCGCCAGGATTGTCTCGCACCCACGCGGCGGTGGCGGCGCCCATCGCCTGTGTCTCGGGGGATCTCGGGTCATCTCGAGGAATCTCGGGCAATCTCGTGCGGCGCCCCCTCGCCTCTCTCGGGTAGTCTCAGGTAATCTCGTGCAATCTCGAGTCCTCTCGTGCAATCTCGAGTCCTCTCGTGCAATCTCGAGTCCTCTCGTGCAATCTCGAGTCGCCTCTCGCCTCGTCCCAGAGCAACCTCGTCGAGAGGTAGTGAGTGAAGCTCGTCTCTGCCGGCAGGAGGCCGAGCTGCCGGTGCACCTGTGGGGAGATGTGGGGAGATATGGCGAGATATGGGGTCGCCACCTCGTAGCACGGCCGCACGGCGTGATCTCGGGCAGTCTGGGGCAGTCTCGGGCCATCTCGGGCCATCTCGGGCCATCTCGGGCCATCTCGGGCCATCTCGGGCCATCTCGGGCCATCTCGGGCCATCTCGGGTAATCTCGGGACATCTCGGGCCATCTCGGGCCATCTCGGGCCATCTCGGGCCATCTCGGGCCATCTCGGGTAATCTCGGGACATCTCGGGCCATCTCGGGCCATCTCGGGCCATCTCGGGCCATCTCGGGCCATCTCGGGTAATCTCGAGTAATCTCGGGTAATCTCGGGACATCTCGGGACATCTCGGGCAATCTCGGGTGATCTCGGGTAATCTCGGCCCACCTCGTACGACGGGCGCACGGCGTGGTCCACGTACGAGCGGAACAGCCGCGTGGTCGAAAAGTCGGCGAAGCCGGCCGCGTCGGGGATGTAGCGCGCGAGGCGCTCGCGGCCGAGCTCCTGGTAAGGGGGGGGGAGGGGGAGGGGACACTTCAACACACACACACACACACACACACGGGGTGGTGGGGCGAGGGCGAGGCTAGTCCCTCGCGACTCCACGTCTAGACGCCAGGAGCGGGCACGGCCTTCCAGAGTGCGAGGCCCGGTGCGTGGTGAGGGGACGGGGGAGCGGTGTGAGAGGATGTGTGCGTGTGTGTCTGCTCCTGGAAGCCCCCCCGCTGCACGGTCTGCAGGTCCTCCGAGTCCACGTTCAGCGCGAGCAGCCTCGCGCCCGCCGCCCGCGCCGCAGAGAAGACGGGCGAGTACCGCTCGAACGGCCACGCCCACCGCCGGTCCCACTCGACCGCCTGGTGGCGGGACGTGTCGTGGACGTGTCGTGGACGTGTCGTGGACATGTAGTGGACATGTCGTGGACGTGTCGTGGACGCGTCGTGGACATGTCGTGGACGTGCCGTGGACGTGTCGTGGGCATGTCGTGGGCGTGTCGTGGACATGTCGTGGACGTGTCGTGGACGTGTCGTGGACATGTCGTGGACGTGTCGTGGGCGTGGACACGCCCACCGCCGGTCCGACTCGATCCGCAGCTACGCCGGGTGCAGCCGCAAGAGCGTGCTATATCTCGGCTGTATCTCGGCTCCCTCGCCTCGCGCAGCTGCGACAGGCTGAGCTCGCCGCGAGAGTACTCGTCCAGCTTTGGCTGGAAGCGGCGCTGGACCGCCTCGAGGCCGACAGCGAGGGGGACGGCGCCGCGCTGCTGGCGGAGGCTGGTGATGAGGGCCGCCTGCAGGGGAGGGTTGGCGGCATCTGGTGGCGAGTGACGCCGTTGTGCGGCGAGCTGCAGGTCTGTGCATCACTTTTGAGGTGGAGAGAGAGAGAAGGAGGGGGAGAGAGAGGGAGAGAGAGAGGGAGAGAGGGGGGGGGGGGGAGGGAGGGAGGGAGGGAGGGAGGGAGGGAGGGAGAGAGAGAGAGAGAGAGAGCGAGAGCTATAAAAAGGGAAAGAGCCAGAGGTATCCAGAGAGAGAGAGCGAGAGCGAGAGAGAGGGAGAGAGCGAGAGGGAGCGAGAGAGAGAGAGAGAGAGAGAGAGAGAGAGAGAGAGAGGGTTGGCGGCATCTGGGCGAGTTACGCCGTGTGTGTGTGTGTCTGTGTGTCTCTCTCTCTCTCTGTGTGTGCGTGCGTGCGTGCGTGTGTGTGCGTGTGTATGTGCGTGTGAGTGAGTGTGTGTGTGTCTGTCTCTCTCTCTCTCTCTCTCTCTCTCTCTCTCTGTGTGTGTGTGTGTGTGTGTGTGTGTGTGTGTGTGTGTGTGTGTGTGTGTGTGTGTGTGTGTGTGTGTGTGTGATTCTGCGCGCTGTGTGGGATTGTCACACTAACGTGAAGCAGCAGGCAGAGAGCGGTCTGCAGCCCGGAGGTCGCGTCTAGGAAGCGTCTCGCCTGCAGCACGTGGTCTGATGCAGAATCGTGGTGCTCGCCGACGAAGAGAGCGCCGCCACGGCTCGGAGCGGCGGATAAAACATCGAGGGCCATCTGCGGCTCATACTTGACGAGGGAGGGCGAGGACGGCTGGCTGCCGGGACGGACCCAAAAGACGCTCGAGCCAGCCAGCGTGGCTTCTGCGGGGCCGAGCCACGGACTGACTGGCTGTACCGGTGGACGTATCCCCGTCGAGCCAGCGACGGCGAGGAGACTTCGACGCGAGACGGGAAGGCTCGCGACGAGGAGCGAGCAGGCCAGCAGCGGCACCATATGTGTTTGGAAGCTGGTCGCCAGTCCAGCGGCACCAAGAGAGGCACCTTCGAAAAAAGAATTCGAGGTCGCGTAACAGTGTGTGTGTGTGTTTTTAAGATTCGACTCCACGCGTGGCGTCGCGGGCATCTGACGCGGCGGGCGGCGTCGCGGGCGGCGGCGATCTCGGCTCGAGGACGGCGGAGGTGGAGGCTGGTGGCTGTGGTGGACCTTTGTTTGAGTTTATTTGATGGTCGAGTACGAGCAACAGGAAGTGCTCACGGTGCAGCACTTCCTGTTCCTAATTAGATCCACCATACTCTGCCGAGACAAATATATCGCACATGTCTGACGGCAGCGCCAGCGCCCTGCGGCTCCGCCTTTTCCCCGCCCCGCCCTCTGAGCCCCGCCCCGCACGGTTGCGTTGCACGAGGTCCCTGTGTGTGGCTATCAGTGTGCGCGGCCCGGACGTGTAGGCTGCAGCATGCCTGAGCTTGGGAGATTCAGAACGAGAGGTCCTCACAGTGAGGTCCTCACGAAGAGGTCCTCACTGACTCCGAGTGAGAGAGAGGTCCTCACCACTGCGGTTGATAACTGCACATGTGTGGCTATCATTGCGTGAAGCCACGTGTATAGAGCTCTAGGCTGCATGGCTGCATGGCTGCATGGGAGGTCCTCACGAAGAGGTCCTCACTTGCTCCAAGTACGGGAGGCCTTACTGGATGAGAGGTCCTCACAGGGAGTTCCTCGCGAAGAGGTCCTCACTCGAGTGAGAGGTCCTCACTGCTCACTCTCCCAGGCGCAGGGGGGCGCGACGTTACGGGCGTAACGCCACACGCATCAAAACGCGCGGACGTTGCCCAGCGAGGGACGGCAGCGAACGAACCAGGCTTGATTATTACGCCGCCTTTGGCTGAGCACGAGAGCCAGATGGGATGATCCGGATGTGCATGTATGCGCAGGGAGAATATGATAGGCTAATCTTGTAGTGCGAGATCGCCGCCGTGCCCTATCCTTTTTCTGCATGTGTCTCTGTTTTGCCAGCATGTGTCTCTGTTTTGCCAACTCGCCTTCCCGGGCTCGGGCACCGCTCCCTGCTCCGGGTTGGCGGGCTTGGGCTCGATCCCGTCGCAGGGCTGCTTGCAGAGCTCCATCAGCCCTCGCAGCGCTTCGGGCGTCCTCGCCTGCCGCGGGCGGGCGTATGTTCTTAAGCCTGTGTGGTGGCGGCGTGCCGTCCTCCCATCCCTCCCTTGCGTTGTCCGTTTTCTTTCTTTCTTTCTTTCTGTGTGTGTGTGTGTCAGCTCACACACTCACACTCACACACACGCGTAACAGGATGTCGCAAACGAGGCCAATGCAGCCATGCACTTCCTGTTCCTAATTAGATCCACCATACTCTGCCGAGACAAATATATCGCACATGTCTGACGGCAGCGCCAGCGCCCTGCGGCTCCGCCTTTTTCCCCGCCCCGCCCTCTGAGCCCCGCCCCGCACGGTTGCACGAGGTGCCTGTGTGTGGCTGTCAGTGTGCGCGGCCCGGACGTGTAGGCTGCAGCATGCCTGAGCTTGGGAGGTTCAGAACCGAGAGGTCCTCACAGTGAGGTCCTCACGAAGAGGTCCTCACTGACTCCGAGTGAGAGAGAGGTCCTCACCACTGCTACACACTCTCCCTGCCAGGAACGCGACATTCATGGGCGCAACTGAGGTCCTCTTCCGAGTGAGACATGTCCTCACTGCTCACTCTCCCAGCCAAGCGCAGGGGTGAGCGACTTCACGCCGGGGCTGTGAGCAGAGCCGGAGACAGATGTGGAGAGGGAGAAGAGGGGGATATCATGTGGTGCATTGTTGTGTTGTGTTGTGGTGCGTAGCAGAGAGCGGTCGCTTGTGTGATATGTGTGTTGGTTGTCGTGTTTTTTTCTTTCTTCTTTCTTGGTGTTTGGATTTCGTTCATTCATTCACTTCAGAAGAAAGAAGGCGCACTCCCACAACCTCTGCAGAACACTCACTGGGAAAAAGTAAAAAGGAGAAGGCGGTAGGTAAGGGACTAGGGGGGGGGGGGGGGGGGAGAAAGCTCACAAAAGAGTCCGCCGTGACCTATTCACAGCAGGGGTGGGGGTATGACACGCTTCGAGGCTTCGCTTGAGTGCTCTGAAGGCTCGCTCAGCTCTCTCTGCCGCTCGCCCTCACACGCTGCCACAGCGCCACGTGTGTCCGCAGCGTCGCTTATTCTGCGAGCCTCGGCCATCGGTCGGCGGATGCCGCCGCCCGGCCACGGGCCAAGCTTCGGCGCTGCATTTCGCCGCCTGTTCGTAGTGGCGCTTCCGCCTGTGTATCCACTAAGCGCGTTTTGCACCCCGGCGCAGGACCGTCGACCGCCGCATGTCGAATAACGAGCGGCAGAGGCTCGACCTTCTGCCCGCCGCCGGCAATCGCGTCGTGATCAGCCTCTCCCCGGCGTCGTCGATCCCGCCGTCGCCTCGCAAGATGGATGGCCGTGTCGAATTGAGGCCCGATTCGGCGCGTGTGCATTCCGTAGCACAATACACTCCTATTCGTCTCGCCATTCGCCACTGGGCGTGGCGGGCCTCGTGCACATCATACAAGCTACCCGTGTCATGTAGGCGTGCGGCGGCGTCGAGAAAGCCTCAAAGGCCCTCGCAGAGTGCTCCGCCGAGGACCTCGAGGCTCTCTCGCTGGCCCTCGCGCACGAGAAGCCGGTTCCCGCGTCTTCCACCGCCTTTGCCGACCTCGAGGCGCGCGCAGAGACGAAGGAGGGCACCGGGGAGGACAGCTACCGCAGCTGGTTTGCCCGCGAGAACAGCTGGCTGCAAGGCAAGCGGGGCCCGGCCTCCGACCCCCTCGTCGCCTGAGCGGGCGGCGGCAGCTGTACGCTCTTGCTGTGTGTGCTGTGTGTGCTGTGTGTGCTGTGTGTGCTGTGTGTGCTGTGTGTACACCAAATTGTGCGTGCGCGAGGCTGGGTGTGTGGTGAATGTGAGCGGTGCGGATGATTGATGTGCGCGGCTTTTCAATTGTGATATGTGCGCGTCGGTGGCCCGTGGGTGATACTGTCTCAGTAACAACATATGCACACGTGCAGAACCTTTTTCTTTGAGCCAGCCTTCGATGTTAAATGAAACAAAGCAAGGCCGCGACATGGCATATCGCTCTCGGGCCCACAGACATCCCGCACACCCGCCGTTTTTCTTTTGTGCTTTTTCTCGTAACATGTAAGCGAGTTGTATATTCCCGGAACCCCCCACAGTGCATAGTAACTGATTCAGGCGCAGAGCGAGAGAGAGAGAGAGAGAGAGAGACATGGACGAGTACGAGGACTGGGGGGGGAGGGGGTTCAACCAGGTGACGGCGGACTGTGAGCCATCGCGGGGACCGCTCAGCCCGGAGGGCGCGGTGGAAAGATCCGGATGGTCTTCACCCGGTGGGTGGCACCGAGGCGTCGTGGGGACGCTCTTCTGTTCAGTCGACGCTCGTCGTCCACTGAGAACTCAGTGGTTGTCACCACTTTGTATTCTTTAATATTAACCTTGCGAACTCGTCCCCCCCGGCAGGGCTATGCAACTGTGACCAGTGTGTGCTGTCTACGCCTGAACCAGGTGTCAAATCTGCCGATGCGTGACCTGTGCGTGGGCCGCTCTGTGAGGGGTCCAGGCGTAGTCCGACGGGTAGGGGGTCTGTGCCCGGGCGGTGTCCGGTGCGGAGTCTCTCTCTGATCCTGCCTGGGATGTTGGGTGCGAGGTGTGGCGGCTTCGATCCCAAGGGGGGGAGCTGATCCCACTCGGTAACCAACTCTCAGGGGCAGTAGGTGGGCGAGCTTCAAGCGCGCTCATCTCGATCGTCAAGGCGTCGCTACGCGCGGTCTTCCGCGGGGGGAGCTTCGTCGACGGGTGCGGGACCGCGGCGCAGACAGTGCTGCGGCGATGCCTCCGGCTGCTGCGGAGAGTGGCTTGCTGCTCGCTGCGATGGCGAAGAACTCGTCTCGTCACACGCCAAGGGCTTATGCTCTGTCGAGACGTGAGGCGTATGCGCCCAGGAGGGGAGGGCGCATGCGTAACGACGCTGCTAGAGATGCCTTTCGGGGCCCAGAGATAAAACTTCTGATGCCATGCGTGACCTAGTAGTGTCCCCAGCTATGGGCGTGTCCACGTTGGAGCCAGGTGTGGTGTGGACGCGAGAATAGCTCCGCCGTTCATGGAGGCAACCGATGCGAGTCGACTGGTGTGTGTCGTCGTGGTTTCGTATCAAGAATTCTCTCTCTCTCTCTCTCGCGCAGAGCGCTCCTGGGGGGGGGGGGGGGGGATGAGCTGGGGGGGATGCCGCGAGCACTGAGCAGTGTGCGGCCGCTCTAAGCGGAATGCGTCGAGATCCTCAGGGACAATCATCATCACAACAGGCCTCACACACACACGCACTATCATGGACGTGGAGATGGAGTTGCTTACTACTAAATGATGGCACCACACTCTAGCTGTCCAGTGTGTGTTGTGAACATGCCGCGTTGTTCCTATGCAAAAGAATTACTAACTGCCCGCCTCAACTTTCTTTTTCCGAGCGTACGCCAGCTGGCGCGCCTGCTCCGCACGCTCTCGCTCCCTGCCTCGGGCGTGCCGCGCTCCTCCTGCTCATCTACCCACCCTGTCTCTTCTCCATGCTCAACTTCAAGTCGGCCGGCGTGCAGGATGGCACGTTCGACCAGGCTGCCGCCTCGGGCCAGCCGCCGCGCCCGCCCGGCATACCCGAGCACTACATTTTCGACACCGAAGTGGAGCTGTGGATGCCGCCGTCCGCCATCGCAAAGGCCCGCTCCCGCTGCGTGCCACTGCCCGCCGCCCTCCTCTTACTCCACCGCCTCCACCGCGCCCGTCCTCTCGACGGTGTCTCGCAAAGCGCCGCCCAGCGCTGTCCTCTCTCTGCCCTCCTCAGGCGGCGGCGGCGGCGGCGGCGGCGGCCACGCGCTCGTCCGGTGACGCGGGCATCACGGTCATCAAGAGCAGCGGCGGAGGGCCCATGCCGTACGCCGCCACGTCGTCGGACCCAATCTGCTTCGAGTACATCAACACCGGCGTCTGCGGCCGCCTGCAGCGAGGCGAGACCCACGCCCTTGCGCACTCTTCCGCAGGGCACTCACAGTCCCATGGGTGCCCACTGGCCGGCTGCAGCCTCACTCGCAGAGGAGTGCGAGTCATCCGCTTGATCCGCCCACGTCGCCTCCGATAGCCTTCCTGGAACCTTCTCGGAACCTTCCCTCCGTCTCGGCTAGGCGAGATCTGCCGGTACCGCCACCTCGACGCCTCCCACCCGGACGTGATTGCGGACCGGGTGCGGCAAGGGAAGCTCCCCGCCTCCGCGCTCGCCGCGCCGGGCGGAGGCGGGCAGCGGAGCGTGTTCTCATCAACAACAGACAACAACAATGATGATGACAAGATCCATAGGCGGCGAGCAGCTGAGCGTGCTCGTGTCAAGAACGAGTTCAACTAAACTGTTCTTCGCTCGGCACAGGCGGCGAGCAGAGCGTGCTTGCCCTCGCCACCGCCGCCGCCGCGTCCTTCACAGCTACTCTGAGCGGCGGCGGCGGAGGCGCTGCCGCCGCCGCCGCCGCCGCTGCTGCTGCTGCTGCCACGAGCGTCCAGATCACGCACACGCGGCTTTGCGCCGGGACAGCCGGCACGGAGCCGTGAACGGCGTCTCTTCACGGCGGTCCCGCTGTGAACAGGCTCGCGTCGCCGCCCGGGGCGGAGGAGATAGCAGCTCGAGCCGGGCCGAGGACTCCGTGGGCCCGACTCATTACCTCCACTACGCTTCGAATTGGATAGGAGTTGCTGCTGGAGCCGGGCCGAAGCATTCTCTGTCGTCCCTTCAAGACGCTTCGAATTGGATAGGAGCTGCTGCTGGAGCCGGGCCGATCCTTATTTCTCCTCGTCACACCAACCATATCCTTCACAGGAGCTGCTTCTCGACCCGGGCGCCGGCGCGAGCCTCTGCTTCGACTACATCAACAACGGCTCCTGCACGCGCCTCCGCACCGGCGGTGCCTGCAAGTGCCGAGCGTAGCCGAGAGTAGCCGAGCGTAGCCGAGCGTAGCCGAGCGTAGCCGAGCGTAGCCGAGCGTAGCCGAGCGTAGCAGAGAGCAGCCGAGAGCAGCCGAGAGCAGCCGAGGCAAGGTTCACTCAGATTCGATGAGTCTAACTAATCCAATGGACTGACCAATTAGGTATCGCCACCTGAGCCGCACCCACCCCGACGTCATCGCCGACCGGATCCGGCGAGATTACCCGAGATTACCCGAGATTACCCGACGTGCTCGCCGACCGGATCCGGCAGGGCGAGCTCCACCAGGCTGCATCTCTTCATCTCGGCCGAATCTCGCCGTGAGCTCCACAGGCAAGGCAAGCTCAACCCGGCTGCCGCGGCGCAACTGCTCGCCCAGGCGCAGGCGGGGGGAGGAGGAGGAGGAGGAGGAGGAGGAGGAGGCTCGGCGCAGATCCAGGCGGCACTGCCTCCCGCTCCCTCCCGCCTCTCTCCCCTCCCACGTGGCTGACGGCTGACCGAGCCCGCTCCGCGAACCTTCTCGGAACCCTCTCCCACAGGCGGCGCTGACGGCGTCCTCCGCCCCTCTCCTCGCCGCAACTGCAGCCGCCGAGGCGGCGACAGCGGCGGCCACGACCCTCGCTGACCCCGGGCCAGGCCTACCCACCTTGTGCTTCGGCTTCAGTCCGCACCCGCAGACTCGAGGAGACGAGAGACAGCGGTCTTGAGCAGGCGACCAGCTCTGCTTTGACTCCACCAGGCCGCGGCTTTCGTTCACTAGTTCCTTCACTGGAAGAGTGGGTCGACCGCCAGGCCACCAGCTCTGCTTTGACTTCATCAATCGCGGCGCGTGCGCGCGGCTGCAGCGCGGCGAGACGTGTGCCGGGAGCACCCCCCGCCTCATGAGCAATCTCAAGTCTGACGCGTGCGCCAAGAAGTGATCAGGCGAGACGTGCCGCTACCGCCACCTGCCGCCAGCCCACCCGGATGTGGTCGCCGACCGGATACGGCAGGGCAAGGTGCAGGCCCACGCTGCCCACACCCGGCGATGTGGGTCCTCTAAGCAGAGGCTAGTCAATGAATCCCCATCAGGCGCCGAGCACGATGCCCGCACCGGCGATGGGCGGCTACCTCGAGAGCCTCGCCCGGCGCGGGCGTGCGACGCGCGGGTCCGCCGCGAGATCACCCGAGATCACCCGAGATCACCCGAGGTTAGGCTCGGAAGTGCGATGCACGGCTCCGCGGCGCAGCAGCTGCTGCAGGGCGACACACCAGGCGGCGGCGGCGGCGGCGGCGGCGGCGAGGGCGGCGGCGGCGGCCAGGGGGGTGGCGAGAGGGGTGGCGAGAGGGGTGGCGAGAGGGGTGGCGAGAGGGGTGGTGAGGGGGGTGGAGGAGGCGAGGGCGGCGAGGATGGGCGCACCGCCGACCGCCATTCTCGCTCTCGCTCTCGCCGCCGCTACTCTCGCTCTCTCTCCCGCTCCCGCTCCCCCCCCCGCTCCCGCTCTCCCCCCCGCTCCCGCTCTCCCCCTCGCTCCCGCTCTCCCCCTCGCTCTCGCTCTCGCTCTCGCTCCTGGGCGAGGCGCGAGGAGCGGCGCGACGAGAGGAGGCTTCGCTCCCTCTCGCGCGGGAGGCGGGGCGGGAGGATGCAGCTTTACCGCCCTCCCGCCTTGCAGGCGCTGTTCACACTCGTGCCGTGAACAGGCGCGACGAGCGGCACTCCTACCGCGTCGCCTACTCGGACAGGCGAGATGCGCCAAGATACCACGCCGCGAGATGCGCTGCGAGATGCGCCGCGAGATGCGCTGCGAGATGCGCCGCGAGATGCGCTGCGAGATGCGCCGCGAGATGCGCCGCAAAGACGCTTCGGGATGGGCCGAACAGCGGCGCGGAACAGCGCAGAACAGCGCCCGCGCAGCGAGCGGCGCCTCTCTTGACACCCAGGGGGCGAGGCCGCAGCGGGCGGGGCGGAGGCGACTACCACTACCGCGGCCGCGACTACCGCGACAGGGAGGGATGCGGCGAGCGATACGGCGAGCGGTCGTATGAGGGTCGTCCGCCGCGAGACTACCACGGCCGGCGGCCATACGACCGGTGCGAGAGATGAGAGACGGGAGATGAGAGATGGGAGATGGGAGTTGGAGATGGAGACGGGGGGTGGAGATGGAGACGGGGGGCGCCGTTGGGCGTCTGGCCGAGAGGCCGACAGGCGCACAGAGGGCGGCGGTGCGGCGGAGAGGCGGGATGCAGCGGCTGCTGAGACCGTGAGATGATTGCGCCTGCAGGCGAGAGTACTACGACCGCCCCCGCGATTACTACTCGGACCGGAGGGACGCCGACCGACGCTGAGCGGGAGGCATGCGCGTGGCAGGGTGCCCAGAGATGCTTATACCTTCTTTGATTGTGTGCGTGTTTTCTTGCACGAACCACGATCTCTCGGATGCGCCGCACACGCAGACAGACACACACGCACAGCACAATCGCTCTCGCATACTGCATGTCAGGGGGTAGACAGAGATGTAGACAGCGCCCCAAATGCCAAAATCCACCCGTGTGGGATTTCGCGCAATCGCTTGACTCTGAATAAAGCTCGCATATCCACCTGCGAGGGTGAGCGCTGTGTGGTCGCCGCGCAGACTCGAGACTGGCTCCGACTTGACGGGCGCATGGAGACGTGATGCCTCCATGCGCCCGTCAAGTCGAAATCGATATGCAGCTCGATGGTTTGCCCGAAAAGGTACATGGCGGCGTTTGGCGACAAAACAGCGCTGCGACCGCGAAGTGGCGGTGGACACATGCTCCCATGGTGCCGACGCGGCGCCGGAGTGGCCGGCGCTGCTCGCCGCGACCACACGACGGCTACTCCGATGCTCCGGGACGACCCGTCCTACGTCTCGCTCACGTTCAGAAAAATTCTGTATCGGCGTGCAGCAGAAGTCATCCAAATCCCAATGTTTATTACTCCCCTACCCGTGCGTGGGCACACCGGCCGGGTGCGTCGGCACACGCATGGATTACTGATAGGCCCCCACGCCAGGCAGTCGGAAGTCCACATAGTCCGCATACTTTGCATTGGGCTCGTCAAGCGCTCGTATTCGCATCGGATTGGCGCAAGGCACGCGGCGGCTGAGATCCTTCCGCACCAACGTTACTTCGACCACAGCGGGCACGCGAAATGGGCCAAATGCGCTCGCTGCGTTAAAATTGTTGCCGTGCACGTGCACCACGCGGAAGTCTCGCAGCAGCTTGCGCAGCATGGATGCGATGCGGGGGTGCGCCTGCTGCACCACAGGCCCGAGCGGGTCCTCCGCCTCGGCATAGTGGCAGCCCAAGCGGCGTGTGTGTGTGTGTGTGTGTGTGTGCCCCCCGGGCGCCGTTATCCGTTAGTGCGGACGTCGCCGCGGCTCGGCTCTGCCGCGGCGGCTGCTGCGCGCACGCGGCGGCGCCGCTCTCTCGCGAGACGGCTGGCGACGCGGCTCGCCGCCGACGTACGGTGCGCTCGTCCGACGGTCCGCAGCGTGGCGTGCGCGGCGCTGCGCGCCGCTCTGCGAGCGCTTCTGCGCCTGCACTGCCTGTCTCTGTTGCTGCTGGTGGTGGTGGTGCTGCTGCTGCTGGTGCAGATGCTGCTGCTGGCGCGGCGCGGCTCTGCGACTGGGCTCGACGCGCGCGTCGCGAGCGTCTGACGCGGCGGGCGGCGTCGGGCAGGTGCGCTTCTATCTCGGGTGGTGGTGGTGGTGCTGCTGCTGCTGCTGGTGGTGCAGATGCTCCTGCTGGTGCGGCGCGGCTCTCCGACTCGACTCGGTGCGCGCGTCGCGGCTATCTGACGCGGCGGGCGGCGTCGCGGGCGGCAGCGGTGGCGGCTCGCGGGTGGAGGTGGAGGCTGGAGGCTGTGGTGGACCTTTGAGTTTATTTAATGGTCGAGTACGAGGACTGGGGGTTCAACCGGGAGGCAGGGGGTTCAACCAGGCGACGGAGGACTGTGGGCCATCGCGGGGACGGCCCGCCGGAGGCGGGCTCGATTGATCCGGATGGTCTCACCCGGTGGGTGGCACCGAGGCGTCTGGGACGCTCAGCTCTACCTTAAGCTCCTGAGGGGCGCGTGGTTGTAACCACGTAGTAGGACTACAGCCCACCACAGACACCCTCCCCCACTCCTCACGTGTGTTCACACCCTCACACTCTCCTCTCTCCTCTCTCTCTCTCTCTCTCTCTCTCTCTCTCTCTCTCTCTCCTCTCTCTCCTCTTGTCTGTGCTGTCTGCCTGACTCAGGCACTCAATCTGCCGATGCGTGATTGTGTGTGGGCTGCTCCGAGGGGGCCCTCTGTGCGATCCGACGGGTAGGGGGGCTGTGCCCGGGCGGTGTCCGGTGTGGAGCCCCCTTCTGATCCCGCCTGGGATGTTGGGTGTGAGGTTGTGGCGGCTTCGATCCCAAGGGGGGGAGCTGATCCCACTCAATAACCAACTCTCAGGGGCAGTAGGTGGGCGAGCTTCAGGCACGCTCATCTCGATCGTCAAGACGTCGCTACGCGCGGTCTTCCGCGGGGGGAGCTGCGTCGACGGGTGCGGGACCGCGGCGCAGCCAGTGCCGCGGCGAGGCCTCCGGCTGTTTGCGGCGGGCGGCTTGCTGCTCGCTGCATGGCGAAAAACTCGTCTCGCCACACGCCAAGGGCTTATGCTCTGGCAAGACGTGAGGCGCATGCGCCCAGGAGGGGAGGGGGCATGTGTAACGACACTGCTAGAGATGCCTTTCGGGGCCCAGAGATAAAACTTCTGTGATGCCATGCGTGACCTAGTAGTGTCCCCAGCTATGGGCGTGTCCACGTTGGAGCCAGGTGTGGTGTCGGCGCGAGAATAGCTCCGCCGTTCATGGAGGCAACCGATGCGAGTCGACTGGTGTGTGTCGTCGTGGTTTCGTATCAAGAATACTCACTCACAGCCCAAGCGGTCCGAGCCGATGCGATGTATCTCGACAGCAATGGACGAGACGGAAGCAAGTGACTGTGCCGTCGTCAGATGCCGCCTCGAGAGCCCCCACCTCGGCTCCTTCGGGATCAACCTTGAGCAAGAGCGGTCGCCGCCGGCCAGCGCGGTCTTGGCCATCTCACGCAGCGTCATCGATCGTGTGTGTGCCCGCTGCGTGTCCGAGGCCACACACACGCTGTGGAAGCGCGTGAGATTCCCACAGCGACCACCTCTTGTTTTCTGTTTTCTGTTTTTCAAAACGCCCGCCCGCCCGCCACACCGAGGCGGCTCGGCCCCCCACTGACCGAGAGATTAAAAACGCTCGGCCCGTGCTGACACGGCACCGGTGCGGTCCTCGAAGCACGGAGGCACCGGGCTGGTCGCACCGGTCGCCACGCCGTGCACATTCCTGCAGTAGTACTGCTCGTCCCCAAACGGCCTCGCCGCCGGCTCGTGGACGACGACGTTGTCGAAGCGCACGCCCCGCATCGCCGCCGCCTCATCCGCCAGCAGCACCTGCTCACACCCAAACCTGTGAAGAGACGCCGTTCACAGCTCACGGACTGCAGAGCGCCCGCAGCACCCCGGCGCTCTGCTTCGGGCGGAGGACGGTGATGTCGCGCAGCGTGATGTTGGAGTACTGCCCGCCCGCCGGCGCGTGGCAGTGCGTGCCTAGTTGGTGTCCGGCGAGGTGGTGGGGCGCGGGCCGGGCGACCCTCGCACCTCCACATCCGAACAAGATAGAGCCCCACGGCATGCAACGTGCAAGGCCCTGAGCGTGGGTGAGCGGTGGCAGTGCGCGCGTGCCCGGCACAGTCGGCCAGCAGATGGAGCAAGGGCCGCCGTCCGTCGAGCAGAGGTCTGTCAAGCTGCATCCGTCGCACTGCTGCGCCTGCGGGACGTGCCACGGACGTGTCATGGACGTGTCGCGGACGCGGCCCCTCCGTCCCGGGGCCGGTTTCTGCGCCGGCCCGATCCAGATGGCGAACTGCTGCGGCTCCTCAATCACGATGTCCTACTCACGAGCGGAGGTCGCGGTGAGGGACCCCCACAGTGAGGACAAGCGGCCGCGCCTCGGTCGTCATCGTCCTATTCGCACTCAGCCGCCCAGTGCGACTCACGCCCATGCTGCGAGAGCAGGCGGCCGCCTCGACTGCGGTCCTCGTAGAGGACGTCGCGGACCGAGCCGGCGCCGCGGAACTTCATGTAGATGCCCTTGACCGTGCGAACCATGCGCGCGTGCCGAAAGGTGATATTGCGGACCTGCTCAGACACGACCTGAACCGTCGGGATGGTGCATGGAAGAGTCCGCGAATGGTCGCCGGGAAGAGCGCACGTCGGAGGCGATGGAGCCAATGGTGAGGCCAAAGCCTGATGACCACATGCGGCTGTGAAGTTGATAGAGTCAGTGGCAGCTGCACATTGGTGCGACGGCGAGGCGCATGCCGCTTGCGTTGACGTGCTCGATGAGGACGTTGTTGGTGCCGTCCTTGACGTCGAAGCAGTCGTCCTGGTTCCACACCTGCCCAAGCCACGCAGGTGTCAAAGCAGCGCCTCCGCGCCACCGTTCTCTCAGGGCGCATCCATGTGGCCGCCTCGCAGTGATGGATCCAGACGGTGTCGCAGTCCGCGAGATCGAACCCGTCAGTGTTGAAGGCGGTCAGGTCGAGCAGATCGTGGCGGTCGGCGTGCGTCCGTCGGTTGTCGACGCGCGAGTACCGCACCTCGAGGTTCGTCACGCCGCTAGCGAGGAAGGTCCAGTAGGGCGACTGGCGGAAGTGCAGCCGCTCCACCAGAACGTGGTCCGACTCCAGCACGGTGAGCAGCCGCGGCCTATCCTCCTGCCTACTCACAGCAGCTCCGCGCGTGTGAACGGCGTCTCTTCACAGCTGCCGCGGATTCTGGTAGTAAACCTGCGCAGGTAGCCAATGCCTACGCCATAATAGGCAGAGTCAGGACGTGAATACGGGTGGTGCATGTCGTCTCGAGTGCTGGGAAGCGTCTAAATACGCAGTTGTTTCTCAGCATCTGGAGATGGTGCCAGGAAGGCCCCACCACTTTGCACCGCCGCCGTCGAGCTCTCCGCGGCTTGCGCTCGTGAAGTTCACGCGGGAGAGATTTGAGAAGGTCAGGCAATCCAACACACCGCCGTCACCGCCGCGTGGCCACGCCTTCATATAGCGGCCGGAATTCAGCGCCGATGAGGCAAATATGAGCGTGCCGTCGATGGAGATGGTGACGCCGTGCAGGTTGCGAGCGTGAATGCCGCCCATGAGGTGAAACGTCTTAGTGGGCACGACAAAGGTGTCGCCCGGGCGCAGCTTTGACAGGGAGCTGTTGAGCTTCGCACCGTTGGAGATGACAGTGTCCCAAGTGTCGTCGCCGGCCTCAGCGCCTCCGTCGGCCTCGAAATCGAACACCGCGGCGGCGCAGAGCGTAGACAGAGCGAGGACGATGCAACGATCGCGCATTGAGGCTGGCAGAGATCGACAGAGACTGCGATCGACGGAGATGTGTGGTGTCTGACTCCACGTCCGGCGCAAAAATTTCTTTTTTCTGCGCGTTCTCGTTTTCTTTTTCTTTGGGAAAAAGAATGTGAGCGCCTTTCCTCTCACTGTGTTTCACCTTAACCGCTCTGGAACTAACTAAAGCGAGTTCCAACAAAAGAACCATCAAAACGATGCTTTTGTTCTGAGCCAGCAGGACACACACGCCGAACCCGCCCCACTCATGCCATCGGCTCGTCCTCCGTCGGCAGCAGGTGGCGGCACACCGGGCACGAGTTGCGCGTGCCCAGCCACTGCGTCAGGCACTCGAGGTGAAAAAGGTGCGAGCACGGCATTTGCAGCACCGCATCGGACAGTGCCTCGAGGCAGATCGGGCAGTGACCTCGTCGGGCCGTCTCCCGAGGCGTCTCCTCCCAACGCACCTGCGACGCAAGCAGCCGCTGCACGGCCGCCGGCGACGCAGGCGTCGGCAAACACTGCTGCACCGCGGGTGCAAACTGCGCCTCCAGCGCAGCCGGTGTCGGACCGCCTGGTGAAGTCTCCAGGAGGCGAAGCATCGATTCCACAGAGGCCATCACCTGCGGCCGCAGCGTCGAACCTGCTGCGCCACCGCTTGGCGACGCGGCATCGGAGAACCCCAGCACCTCCACGCCACCCCGCTGCACCTCTCTAGCACTATTCTCCAAGCCTTGCCGCTCTGGTCCGGCCGACTCTGTTCGTAGCGCTTGCACGTCCGACTGGAGCGCCTCCGCCGCGCGCGAGAAGCGTGAATTGTGCCCCAGATGGCTGGAGAGGCGGCCCAGCAAGCCGAGGAGCCTCTCGCCCGCACCGCCAGCGAGCAGGCCCGCCGTCTGCTCGTCAAGCGGAACCTCGACTTCCAAGGGCGGCCTCACTCGCGGTGGCTGCTCGGCCGCTGCCCGCTCCCCTCCAAGCGGTGCTGCAGCGCTCTCTTCCGGATGGCCTCTCAGGCATTCGCGCACCGTTTCCTCAGTCGCAGGCGGCAGCCGCTGAGAGCGCGATCCCTGCATCGACGCCTCTCCCGGGCCCAGCTGCTGGTGGTGTGGTCGTTGAGACAACCGAGGAGTCGCCTCCTCCGTCTCCTTGAGCTCCAGGAGTGGTTGCCTCCAGAAACAGAAGGCATTGAAGTTACGCTCGGCCGCCTCGTCATCCGCAATGCACATCGCAGGGCTGTACACGAGGCAGTGGCGGCGGTCAGTGTGCTCTAGACTGTGGGCGGCGACGTTCGCGA
Organism: Emiliania huxleyi CCMP1516; assembly: GCF_000372725.1. Taxonomy (NCBI): domain Eukaryota; phylum Haptophyta; order Isochrysidales; family Noelaerhabdaceae; genus Emiliania; species Emiliania huxleyi. The sequence continues at coordinate 231,569 of NW_005196310.1, read as the reverse complement.
TGCGGCGGCGGTGGTGGGTTCTCGAGGATGTGGCGCTGTGCGGCGGCCGCGGCGGTGTTGGCGGTGGCAACGGACAAGTAAGTAGGGGGTAAACGCTTGCGCGCGTCCCTCTCAACCTCTCAACCAACAAGCGTGTGCGCACGAGGCGAGAGGACCAGCACCATCTATGATCGTGAAGAAGGCCGCTCGCGCGAAAGGCTCCTCATGTGCGACGGCTGCTCTCCTCACCGGCTCAGCGTCACTTCTCGCCCTGCTGCTCTGCGCCAGCAGCGCTAGGTCAATGGGACCGAACAGTGCTGCTCTGCTCTCTGTTCCACCAAGCAAGGCCTGGTTGATGGACTGGTTGTGGGCAACGAGGAATGACGACTTTGACGAATATCCGGCGGTAGGACGGATCACCTCGCTGCCGGGACTGCTCACCACGCTCCCCGGCGAGATGCACTCTGGCTACATTCCCGTCGGCCCGAACGAGTCGCGTCGGCTTTTCTATGTCTACGTCCAGAGCGAGGGCGACCCTAGCTCTGATCCGCTTATTCTCTGGACCAATGGGGGTCCAGGCTGCTCAGGCCTTCAAGGGCTGCTGATGGAGATGGGTCCACTGCGAGTGTCGTCGGATGGCTCGGCTGCCCCACACCGGCCCACAGCTCCATGGCGCTTGGGATCTGGCCGGGAGGATACCCCACAAATCCACTGCCGACGATGCCTGGGCCATCCATCACATGGACCAGCAAACCGCCCACGGGCGTGTCTCCCGAATTCCACTGGTCGTTGAGCTGCTCTGCCATGTCTCGCGCTGACAAACGCATCTCGTCGAGAGGCTGTTGCATGAGGGGTAAGGCAAGGGTTGCCAAGCACACCGCGCTGACAACGGCCAGAGCGATAGCAATAAATGATACCAGGTGCGATCGCACTGTCGTGGTGATTGTCTGGCTCGAATCAATCGTCTTTTGGGGAGTCCACGGGACTTCCGCATTGACGCAAGCGTCTGCGGTGGTCGGTGTGGGAGGTAGCGCTGCCGAGGCTGTGACAAAGGCATGCGCCACAGCTGCGGAATCGATGGGAGCTAGCTCTTGTGCGGGCTCAGCTGGCGGATCCAACTGTCTGAAGAAGCGTCTTGGCATCGGCCTCAATTGTGTGGCACGGACCCCGCCAGTGCCCACATCCAAAAGTGAGGTGAATATTGACAGAATTTAGCGTTTGTGCCCCGTTTGTGCCGCGTCCTGTGCCCCCGAGTTCATTTTAATTAACAGAATTTTCAACAAGAGAGAGCCTAGAGAACACCCCCCCCCTCCCGTTTCACCCACAGTAATAAGCTAAATAAAAGCACGTACGGTCGTACAACAAAATGACGGATACCAAAGGGACAAAGAGGTTGGCGTTCGGGAGCGACACCGAACGCGTTGCATGCCCCCCCTTCTATGCCCCCCCCCCTCCCTCTACATCAGGAGCGCGACAGCAGAGGCCCGCGCCGTCGCCATCGGCGCCACCGCCTGCCACGCGTTGGTTGTCGGGTCGTACCGCTCCACCGAGCTGAGGTGGCCGTCGTCGCCGTTCATGCCGCCCGCAGCGTACAGCTTGCCGTCGAGCACCACCACACCAACAGTAGCCCGCACGCTCGCCATCGGCGCCACCGCCTCCCACGCGTTCGCAGCCGGGTCGTACCGCTCCACCGAGCTGAGGGCGTTGTAGCCGGCATCCTGTCCGCCCACAGCGTACAGCTTGCCTTCGAGCACCGCCATGGCGTGAGCCTCCCGCGCCTCCGCCATCGGCGCCACCTCCTCCCACGCATTGGCAGCCGGGTCGTACCGCTCCACCGAGCTGAGGATGCCGTCGTCGTCGTTGTATCCTCCCACCGCGTACAGCTTGCCGTCGAGCACCGCCACGCCATGTTCGCTCCGCTCCGTCGCCATCGGCGCCACCGCCTCCCACGAATTGGCAGCCGGGTCGTACCGCTCGACTGAGCTGAGGAAGCTGTCGTCGTTGTTGTAGCCTCCCACCCGCGACGCGCGCGCCGATGCGGTGGGAGGCCATCGGGCGCCGAGGAGACACAAGCCCACCAAAAAGAAAAGAAGAGAAGAAAGGGGCTACGTGAGAAGGAGAAAGAAATATGTCGCGCGAAACATGCGAGGGACGGCAGCCGCACAGGGATATCACTCGCCTGGCGCGGTCCGGGGCGCACACGCACCCTCTTGAGTCCTGCATGCGGGAGGGGGCTCCCACCATGTCGGTGACGAACATCGTGAAGGCGCCGGCGAACGTCGTGAAGGCGGCGGCGACCGGCAAAGTGGGCGTGCTGCGGGATTGGCTCAGCAGCGACGACGCGGCCCACGTGAACGCGGCCAACGCAGCTGGCAAGTTCACGCTGCTGCATATCGCCGCCCGCAACGGCCATGAGCGGGTGGTCGACCTTCTGCTGCGGGGCGGCGCGGAGACCGAACTGCAGGACAGCGACGACTTCACCGCGCTGATGTGCGCCGCCCTCCAAGGCCGCGAGCGGGTGCTTGAGCTGCTGCTTCGGCATGGCGCTGAGGTCAACGTGCAGAGCAGCAATGGCGGCACCGCGCTAATTTTCGCCGCCTTCTTCAACCACCCCGCCGTCGTTCGGCGCTTGCTGCAGGCGGGCGCAAATACGGCCCTGCGCACTATGAGCGGCAAGTCCGCGCTGCAGACAGCCAAGGAGCAGGGCCACGCCGAGTGCGTCGAGGCCTTCAAGAAGCACGTCCAGGAGGAGGTGGCTGCGGGCCGGCGCGAGGCGTTGGCGGGCGGCGCGGGCGGCGATCCCTCGGGCGAGGCGGCGGCGGGAGCCAGGGCTGCGGCTTCTTCCGGCTCGCCGTTCAGCCTTCCCACAGAGGTGGCGGGCGCAGCTGCGCGAGGCGACGAGGCGGCGCTACTGACGTGGCTTGACAGCGGCGGGCGGGTCAATGCGACTTGCGGTGACACCGGCTTCACCGCGCTGATGCTCGCCGCCGGCGCAGGCGTCGAGCGGGTGGTCGACATGCTGCTGCGGCGTGGCGCGGAGGTCAACCTGCAGAACAGCGAAGGTTGGACCGCGCTGATGGCCTCCGCCGTCGGAGGCCACGAGCGGGTGGTCGACTTGCTGCTGCGGGTTGGCGCGGAGATCAACACGCAGGAAAGCGACGGCGACACCGCGCTGCTGCTCGCCGCCGGCAACGGCCACGAGCGGGTGGTTGAGATGCTGATTCGGCACGGCGCGGACATCAACCTGCAGAGCAGCAACGGCGTCACCGCGCTGATGGCCGCCGCCGACAACGGCCACGAGCGGATGGTCGAGCTGTTGCTGCGGGCAAACGCAGACACGGCGCTGCGAATTGCGAACGGCAAGTCCGCGTTGCAGATGGCCAAGGAGAAGGGTCACGCCGAGTGCGTGCGCGCCATCGAAGAGCATGCGGCGGCGGCGGCGGCGGCGGCGGAGGCGGCGAGTAGGGCGGAGAGGGCGGAGGCGGAAGCGGAGGCGGCGCGGCATGCCGAGGCGCTGCTGGCGGAGGAGGAGGCGGAGAAGGAGGTGGAGGAGCGCGCCAAGGAGAGCAAGAAGGGCAAGAAGAAGAAGAAGAACAGTGGCGGCGGCAAGAGTGCGTTTGTCCCGGCTCCGAGCGGACCAACTCCACGTGGCGAGCTCGAAAAGGCGGCGGTCTCGCCGGCCCCGGCGGGTGCTTCGAGCTCGAAAAGCGGCGGTGCGGCGGGCGCCTTGCTTTTTTCAGTGTATGTAGCTCTTACGAACATACCCGTAGGTGAACTGCTGACGGGGTTTGCGATGAGGAGCGATCCGAACGTGGTATTCGGGTGATTAGATCACTACCGCCGAAGCGCAAGCGCTTGGAGCAAGGGAACTGCCACGTATGGGTCCCAGACTAGCACCCCACCTCGCGAGCCGACGTTCTGGCTCAGCGAGGCTGCTGCGGAGCACTCGGGGCCGACGTTCTGGCCCAGCGAGGCCGCTGCGGGGCACCCGGCGGCTCGGTTCGCTCATCAGCGCAAACTCGGTCGAGCAGAAATTTTTTAAACCACCTCCACAACCTCACATCCAGGGCCGGGGAGCTGAGGAGCGCACCCAGCGAGCCGGATGATCGGCATCGGGCTACGGGCAGGAGAGCCCTGACCCCTAGGGGGGGGTGCGCGTTCGCAGAGCAAGGGCCTTAAAGTAAACACGGGTCTCCGAGGGTTGGCTCCGCGCTCCGGGTTTCCCCTAGCAGCAGACCGCCCCCTCTACTCGGAGCTAGTGATACGAGAATACGACCGCCTCCACGCAATACCATACTGCGCGACGAGAATACGAGAATACGAGAATAAGCAGCTGCGAGACGCCAGCGGGGGAGAACTCCCCGCCTATGCAACACCCCAGAGAGGGGCTGCCATCGCCGAAGCTGTGCCTAAGCATAACTCCAAAACCCGCAGCGGCCCAGGGGGCCTTGGGGGCAGCCTGCCGGACCGCCGCTGCACGGGGCTAAGCACCAGAAGATGAGTGTAGTTGATGGATGAATCGGGCTATGTGCGAGCAAATTCTTTAAAACCCAGCTGAAGCGACTGAGTGGTGGGCTCGCCGCCGTCAGCGGGCCCATGCGCGGGCAGCTGGCGCCCCTCTCCCTTGAGCACGACGAGCTCTCTGAGGAGCACGACGCCTGTGGCAGCCAGCGTGTGCAGCTAGCGGCGCAGCGCTGGCTGCAGCGGGTGCGGCACAGGCGCTTGGCAGCGGCCGCGATAGTCCGCGTGCAGTCAGTCTTTCGCGGCTACCAGGTGCGACATCGGAATGCACCTGCGGCAGCCGCCGCCTAGCGTACGCTACATCTTCCCGGCTGGACTGCGGTTCATACATCCTCCCGGCGCAATTCAGCGTGTTGCGTCCGGATTGAGCCGTCTTTGTGCATATGTGACGATCAGGCTGGCATGCAGCTAGTGTCTAATATTGCACCAAGAATCATAACAGCACGATCGTGCGGTGGTCAACGGCGCAGCCGCCTCCCACACATTCGTCGCGGGGTCGTCGTTGACCACAGCGCGTACAGACTGCCATCGAGCGCTGATCGAGCGCTGCTGCAGCCGTCCGAGGTTTTGCGCGAGCCGCCGCCATCGGCGCCACATCCTCCCACGCGTTCTCCGCCGGATCGTGCCGCTCCATCGAGCTTAGGGTGCCGTCGTTGTCGTTACAGCCTCCCACGACATACATACAGCTTGCCGTCGAGCTCCCCGCCATCCCAAACTGTGTCCGCGCCGCCGCCATCGGCGTCACCGCATCCCCGCCACGCGTTCGTCGCGGGATCCTACCGCTCCACTGAGCCGAGGATGCCGTCGTTGTCGCTGTACCCGCCAAAGCAGCATAGACCTTGCCGCCGGAACACGTTAATATTTTTCTTTCAAAGAACATATAATTTTAAAGAGAGTCTTGGGAATCGGGGAAGTGGAATCAGGAGCACAGACAGCGCGAGTCGGAGGCGGGAGGGGCTTGGCAGATCACCGGCGGCTCGCCTATGCCGCCCAAAGAAAACACGACGCGAACAGTAGGGGGAGGGCTCCCAGGGCTTCGAGGTTTTTCAGTTGTTTTTATATCGTACGCTGCTCACTCACTATCACTGAGTAGAGGAGAGTACACCACACACACAAACACTACACCCCAACACGCGGCTAGCCATGCCTGCCTGCTACACGATGGCGACGTTCTCAGGGTTCTGTCTGCGTGCTTTTGCTGCCTCCCGCTTGGAGTCGGCAGTAAAGCAAGTGGGTGAAAGCGGGGGCGACAGGGACGGCGGCGGCGGCGGCAGGGGGCTGGGGGCGGGTCGGCGATGCCGAGGTGTGTGCCCATGTTTGTGCGTGGGGGGCGTTGCACGCCGCGGATCAGGCCGGGCGGCGGGGAGGAATCGGACGGCGGCGGCGGCGGCAGGGACAGGGGCAGTGGCGGTGACCCAGGGATGGTGGCGACCGCCGCGAGCGGGATGCAGCCGGCGAGGCGAGGTGACAGGTGGGCGCGACCGTTGCGCGCTGCTCGAGTGCGCACGACAAAGCAGCTCTGATGCATGGTGACCTGCGTGCGCGGGGACGGCAAGGGTCGCGCCGCAGCCCGTGCTCACCGGTGGCTCAGTCTCGATGGGGAGTGGGGGGGGAGCGGGGGAGAGAGAGAGCAGCCAGGCCTGCGTACCGGCAATGCGAGACGACATTGACAGTTGGAGCCGCCCGCGGCTTGCAGAGCGTATGAAAGTTGTCGGGCTACGTGCGCATGTCGCGGGCGACGCCCGTCCGCAGCTGACACGTCGTGGTGACGATGATGGCGAGGAGCATCACGGTGGAGAGGAGCGTCCCGGGCCTGCCTGGGCTCGCTCGACTTTCCGGTCTGGGCACGGCACGCACGGCAGGGCACGCGTTTTTCATGTTTCAAATCAGGGCTTCAACCGGCAAGAATTTCTTATCGGCAACTCCGGGGTGCCCTTGCCTAATCACCCCGCATCGGTGCTTGCGACACGGAGACAGCTGAGCTCGCAGACCCCATGCCGAAGAACCCGTCCTCCAACGGAGCTATGGACGTCACGAGCCCGAAGCGGGCCCGCACGCAGGGCGGCGCGAGCGCCAAGGGCAAGAAGGTCCTCATCTCGGACCCGATCGAGCAGGCGCCGCACCGCCGGCGACGGCACAGAGCAGCGAGTGGAGCACACCGCGGTGAGTGTGCCGCCGCCTCCGTGCGCGCAGGTGTGCGTGGACATCCTGCAAAAGGCGGGCGTCGTGGTCGATTGCAAGTCCAAGGTCCCGCCCGCCGAGCTCAAGAAGATCATCGGCGAGTACGACGGCCTGATCGTCCGCTCAGGCACCACCGTCACGGCGGAGATCATCGAGTCGGCGCACAAGATGACGGCGATCGGGCGGGCGGGGACGGGCGTCGACAACATCGACTGCGTCGCCGCCACCAAGAAGGGCATCATCGTCATGAACACGCCCGGCGGCAACACCGTCTCCGCCGCTGAGCACACGCGCGCGCCTGCCCCGGCCAAAGGACTCCCCTCCCCTCGACTCTTCACCCCTCGAATCGCCTCCGCCTCGAGCCGCAACTAGCGAGGTGGCGCCGCCGCACCCGCGCCGTCGACCCCGCGTGCCCTCTCCTCCCCCTCAGGTGCGCCCTCATCGCCTCGCTCGCTCGCAACGTTGCGCAGGCGAGCAGCTAAAGGACTCGCCTGTGCCTGCCACACACCTCACAGCGCTCCACCGCGCGCGCGCCCCTTTCGCCTTTGGCGTGGCGACATGGCCCGACCACCTCCTCACACCTGCCGCACACCTGCCGCACACCTGCCGGCTCTGTTGACTGCCGCACTGGCTGCTGCTGCCCGCCGCACACACCGGCCAAGCCTCGCACTCTACTCATGCGCTGCCGTGAGGGAGGAGCGGTGAGATCTCTCGCAGACCTCTCGCAGACCCCGCCTCCCGCCGTCTCCTCCCGCCGTCTCCTCCCTCCGCACCGCCGTCTTCTCCCCCCCCGCAGGGCGACGCGTCGATGAAGGCGCGCAAGTGGGACCGGAAGAAGTACATGGGCGTCGAGCTCTCCGGCAAGACGCTCGGCGTGCTCGGCCTCGGCCGCGTCGGCCGCGAGGCGACCTCCTCCTCCTTCTCCTGTCCTCTTCTCCTCTTCTCTTCGTCGCCTCCTTCTCCTCCTCCTGTCTGCCTCTGCGCCTCTCCATCACCACCTCTGCCTCCGCCTCTGCCTCCTCCACCTCTTCCTGCTCCTCCTCCTCTCCTCCTCTCCCTCCCTCGTCCTCTCCCTCTTCTCTCCCGCAGTCACACGGCATCATCACAGGCGACCAGATGATGAGGGGCCGCCTCCTTGCCTTGCACAGGTGATCTCTCGCATGCAGTCGTACGGGATGGATGTCATCGGGTACGACCCCTTCTTCCCTCCCGACGCCTCGCGCAAGCTCAACATCGAGCCGGTCTCCGCCGCCGACTGCATGGCGCGCGCCGACTTCCTCACCGTCCACGTGCCGCTGCTCGACGACACAAAGGACATGATCAACAAGACGTCGATCGCGACGATGAAGCCGGGTGTGCGCATCATCAACTGCGCGCGCGGCGGCATCATCAACGAGGCGGAGACACAGCTGAGATGCAGCTGAGATGCAGCTGAGATGCAGCTGAGATGCAGCTGAGATGCAGCCGTCATCAACAAGGAGGACCTGGCCGCGCTGCAGTCGGGACACGTCCGCGACGCGTCCCTCAGGCGGACCTGCTCGCCGCGCTGCAGTCGGGCCACGTCCACGACACGTCCACGACACGTCCCTCAGGCGGACCTGCTCGCCGCGCTGCAGTCGGGCCACGTCGCCGGCGCCGCGGTTGACGTGTTCGAGTCGGAGCCGCCGGCGGAGCACGAGTGGGCGCTGATTGAGCACCCCAAGCTTGTCGCGACGCCGCACCTCGGCGCGTCCACGCTCGAGGCGCAGGGTTGCGAGCTGTGAGCTGCGTCTCCTCACGGCGGCGTCCTCCCGGCGTGGACAGGCGCCTCGACGCTCGAGGCGCAGGGCAAGGTCGCCGAGGAGATCGCAAACTCGCTCGTCGCCGCCTTTGCCGAGCAGCCGGTCGTCGGCGTCGTCAACGCGCCCAACCTGACCCTCTCGCAGAAGCCGGAGCTGAAGCCGTGGACGGCGCTTGCAACGTCCCTCGGCAAGCTGCTCGCGCAGGTCAACAAGGCGGCGGTCACCTCGCTGCAGGTGCAGGTGTCGGGCAAGGTGGAGAAGGCGGGCGAGCTGTGCGCGGCCGCGGCGCTGGTGCGCGCCTCTTGCACCAGTTCGGCCGCGCCTTCACCGCTGTCGCGTGTTGATGTGCGCCCGCGTTTCTCTTGTTTTCAGGTCGGCCTCTTCGACCAGTCCGGCGCGCGCGACGAGACGGGCGCGGCGATCAACCTGATCTCGGCGCCTGCCTTCGCGGCCGAGCGGGAGATGAAGGTGACGACGCAGGAGGTGGAGGGCGGCGTCTTCTCTTCGCTGCTCAAGCTGACGGTCACCACGCCCAAGGGCAGCCACGTCATCGCCGGCACCGGACTAGCCGCGATCGGCCCGAGATCACAGCCGATCCCTCCAAGGGGAGCCGCGCCCTCGCCGGCGCGTTGGTCGGCCCCCGCCAGCGATGGGAGATGACTCGGCTCGAGGGGATGTCTGCCCCCCTCCGGATGTCTGCCTTCCGGATGTCAGCCCGCCCGCCCGTCAGGCACCCTCCCATACCCCACGGCACCCGAACCCACCCGCCACCCGTCAGGCACGGTGTTCGGCTCGAGCCAGCGCGTGGTCGAGTTCGAGGGCCACAAGCTCGAGTTCGAGCCAAAGGGCTACATGCTCGTCTACAAGTCGATCGACAAGCCCGGCGTGCTCTCGCGCGTCTCGGGCCTGCTCGGGGAGAACAAGATCAACATCCAGGCGCCCCGCCACCGCTACACCCCTCCCCATCACCCCCCAACCGCCCCACTCCGACCCGGCACCACCCTCCACCCTCCACCCTCAGGCGTGCGTGGTCTCGCACGGCGACGCCCAGGGCGCCGTCGTCAACGTGATGGCCATCGACCGCAAGGTCGAGGCCGCCGTCCTCTCCAAGGCCGCCGAGCTGGCGGACGTGTCGCAGGTCCACTGCCTTCACATCGGCTGAGCGGGGGCGGGATGGCGGGGTTGCGCGGCGGCGGGGTGGTGGGGGCGGCAGGCCAGCTAGCTGGCGGTGCAGGCCGGGCATGCCCTCCTCCTCCTCGCCGCTTCGCCTCTGTTCTCGTCCGCATGGTGGTGCGGTGAATAGTCGAGGTCTCTGAAGGTAAATTATGTGGCATGTCGCATGTGGTCATCAGCGAGCCTTGGTGTGTGCTCAGCTCTGCTCAGCCACAGGCTACTCTCGTGTAATGGACGAGTTCGTCGGTGGGAGGTGCCGAACCTCTGGGCCGGCGCGGGGGCCCCCGGAGGCACCGTGCGCCGCGCCGCAGTGCGCAAGCCTGTTCATGATTACAATAGTATTCAAGTATTGTACTCATAATACACGTGCATCGTGAGTACTCAACTCATGAGTACCACCGCAGTTGAGTATTCATACTCATGAGTACGTCTGGCGCATGCGTGAGTACTTGTACTCAAGTCCATGAATACTACTGGCCAGTCGGTCCCAAAACGCGCTCCCTGAGACTCGACCGACCGCTGTCTCTGCTCCAGCGCTTCGCATATGCCACCAAAGAGGAAGAAGGCCCAGCCTCGACTAGAAGTGCAAAAAAATGCACGGGCCCTCAGCGGAGCTGGGAAGAGGACCGCCGCAAGCGGCGTGGCGCGGGTCGGTTGTGCATCCCTCCGGGGGCCCCTCTGCGCCGGGGAGGCGTTGTTGGAGGCTAGGACGCAAGCGTCCGTCGCCCTTTTCAAACTCGGGGCCCACTCCGCTACGCTCCGACCCGAATTTGGAGGGCCTGAAAAGTTTAAGGTGTTGCTGCGCAAAAGGGGTCGGACAGGGCGCAGCTCATGCTAAGAGCTAGAAGGGGAGCTAGAGAGAACGACTACCCTGTCCCGTTATTGCGTACACCAACACCACAAAGCTCTCTCTCTCCTGTCCTCACTCACTCCAGGGGGGTCACAACTACTGAGTCCCTCGAGTTGCCGACCGAGATGATATGGTGTGGCTCGCCGCTCTCGAGCCAGCCGAGCAGATGGAAGTGAATCTGCCCCCTCCCCGCCGCTCCCTGGTCCCGGAAGCGACGGGCCCAAGCAAACTCCATCACGTAGTAAAACACACTGATGCCGAGCGCCGGTACGAGCACCTCCTCAATGTAGGTCTTGGCACGCTGTTCAAAGTACAGCAAGCGGATCTCCTCCTGCTCCGCAAGGAGGGTGGCAAAGGTGTGACGAGTCCCAGCGCTGGCTGTGCAGCGACCGACCGGGCAGGCGGCGGCGGCGCGGACCGTGAGGTTGTACTTGAGGCTGCCGCCGGTGGCTTCGGTGAGGACCGCCTTTGGAGGTAGGGAGGGGGCGGTGGCGGTGAGGGAGGCTGCGGTGAGGGGCGGTGGCGGTGAGGGAGGCTGCGGTGAGGGGCGGTGGCGGTGAGGGAGGCTGCGGTGAGGGGCGGTGGCGGTGAGGGAGGCTGCGGTGAGGGTAGCGGTGATGGCGAAGGGAGGGGAGTGGCGAGTGGAGAGGTGGCGGGGCGGGGAGAGGCCAGAAGGCGAGGGGGAGGGTGGGAGGCGGCAGGGAGGGAGAGGCGGTAGGCGAGGCGGGCGGCGGAGGAGAAAAGAGCGGCGGCGGTCGGCAGGCTGCAGGGAGAGGCGAGGGGGTGTCTTGTCCGTGTGTCCCTGTCGCCATGTGTGCCGCCAGCATCTGTCCTGCGTCCACCCCGCGCCGGTGAGCCCGTCGAGTCTATCTATCGCAGGACACGCGCCTTTGGGATGGACTTGTCGCAGACGAAGCGGACGACCATCGAGCGGCCCGCCGCGCCCCCCGGGCTCGATCCGAATCCGCAGCGTGTCGTCCCCAGCGGCGGTGTTGCGCGGGAGGCGGCCGCGGGCACGCTGGGCTCGATCAGCGGCTTCCCTCAGTTGCTCCGTCCGAAAGCACGGATTCGGCGGCCGTTCGTGGCTTCAATTTTACGAGTCTTGGCACCAGCTGAAGGCTTGCACGGCCCACATCGCAGGATTCGTGCACGGTATTCGGATTTTGGCTATTTGCTCGTGTGGGGGTATATCGCAGATTTGTCAATGGTACCGCGTCTGCGACGCGGGCGCCTTGCGGGCAGAGCACTTGAGCACTTGAGCACTGGATAGGGTCGATTCCGCGTGGTACGGGACCCCTCGATCGTCTCGCCCTCCCTCACTGGTATGTTCATTGGGGGGGGGTCATAACAAACACGGTACAGGATCGAGGTGCACGCTGCCGAAGCAGTGTCGTCCCCCCTCTCCCCGACGGCGATGGCGGTGTGACCGATCGAGCTATGTCGCATGTGGTCATCAACGAGCCTTGGTGTGTGCTCAGCTCTGCTCAGCCACAGGCTACTCTCGTGTAATGGACGAGTTCGTCGGTGGGAGGTGCCGAACAGAACTGAGAAAGGCCCCACCGCGTCCGAACTGGGAGCTGGAGCGCGCCGCGCGCCGGCGCCGCCGGTGTCGCGATGACCGATGTGGCGCGCGATGTGGCGCGCGAGGCGCGGACGCATGGCTGGTCCGACGTGTGGAGGAGTTTGGCGAGCCCGGCCTCCGGTATACAGGACTCGAGCGATTTCAGTGATGAACGCAGGCGAGTGGCCGAAAGGGTTGAGCAAGAAGGTCTTGCCCTGACCCCTGTCCGAGGCTGTGAGCTGTGAGAGTCTACCGGGCTGTCTCACAACCGACAATCCCCCGAGGCCACAGACAACACAACGTATCTCTCCCGGTGCGCGCACACAATTACTCGAGTACTCAGCTGTGCTCTATCGCTGCGCACAGCCTCGGGCCATGGCGGTGCTCTCTCCCGCTCGTAGCGCGAAGACGGGCGGCTGGAGGAGGATGCTCTGCAGCTCGCGGTACCTGCGTCCACACCATTGCGGTCCCCGTTAGCAAGGGTGGCTCTTGTCGGGAGCAGAAGTGGAGGTGGCACAGCGCCTTTGAGGCGAGAAGTCGCACACAAAGGGCTGGCCGACGTTGAGGTCGAAGAGCGCTTCGCCTATTCGACGGATAGACACCAGGATGCAGCGAAGAAAACACCCATATGTCGCGAGTCCGAGACGACCGCCAGGGCACCATTGGAGCAAACTTGGTGGTACAGGCAGACCTCGAGCCGAAACACCTAACCACATCCTCAGCCGTTTTGAGGCCGCACGCTACTTTTCGCAGGCAGAGATCCGTGGTCTTAGGCCTCGCGCAGATTGTAGCCCTTGGTCCTGTTCGTTGCACTCATCTGCGCCGGGCCGCTACAGCCTTGACGCCCACCGCCCGTATTGCGCGTCTCCGTTTCTGGGGTCGAAGCGGAATGTCTCCAGGGTGCTGACTCCCAAGGCGCAACCTCTAGCTGAGCCGGCGCATCGGCAAAGAATATCTTTCGGCCGGTGCCCTGTTGCCCAGGCAGCCGGCCGGCGAGAGCACACACCTGCATTGGGCGAGGGCCATCTGAACAGAGCTGCGTGTGAGACCCGCGGTGCGCGCGGCGCTACCACGGATGCGATCGGCAACTAACAGCGTGTGCCTGCCACTCCCAGTTGCGGCACATATTCCACGTAACGCGCCTGAGGCTGCTCAAATGTGAAGGACCTCTGAGAGCGCGTGAGTTGGGGCAGCCTGGACCTCTCGGGTGTGCCGGGAAATCTCATCGATCGCGAGAGCCGCTGCGTGGGAGGGAGACACGACTTGCACTGGTCACCCTGACGGCACTGAGGGGGGAGCCCATGCACGAAATTTCTTTTTTTGCGTGGACACCTCTGCGGCACTCTCCAAACGAAACGCGAGATAATGCTGTCGATCTGTGCGCTCGGCTTCGCCCCTCCGCTGGCGACGCACGGCTCGACGCCGCTCCCCGTCGTCATGCAGGCACGTCATCACCTCTTCGTCAGCCCTCGTCGACCGCGAACAACTGTCTCGCCAATCTGATGACCCGCTCCTTCTGACCGTCTCGCCAAATCTGACCCGCTCCTTCTGACCGTCTCACCAAATCTGACCCGCTCCTTCTGACCCGCTGTCAGGACGTCTACGGCGGCGGGAGCAATCGCAAGTGGGCGCCCTCGTGGAAGTCGGGCCCAATCCCAAAGTACAAGTCCGGGGCGACGGGGGCGGGCGGCGGCCGAGTGGCTTTCGCCTCGGGGTGGAACCCTTCCTGGAAAAGCGAGGCCACGTCCGAGGTGGCGCCGTCGTTGGCAGCGCCGCCCGCGCCTGCCGCGGTCACGAGTGAGATGACCAAGGAGCAGGCAGAGCCTCCTCCGATTCACCGTTCCGACCCACGCAGCCGCCTCTGCTCACCCCTTCTCACGTTCCCTCTCTCGTGCCCGCCGGCGCCTCTCCACCACTTTCCTACTGTGTGTGCAGGCCGCCACCTTCATGCAAGATCCATCCATCGCGGCGGCTCCGGGCGACGAGAAGAAGGCATTCCTGGCCTCGAAGGGCGTCGACCCTGCAGTCATCGCCGCCGTCTAGGCGCGCGCGGCAGCGCGGCACATACGGGGCGCGGTTCCGGCCCATGCCCGGCTTTTCATCTGCGGAGAGATAGACATAGAGTCATAGAGAGGGATATACACATTTACTCGAAAGTGTGATAAGTGTGGGGCTGACACACGGCCGCGCCACACGTAGAGGTAGAGTGCCGGTGCGGTCGCGGCGGCCTCTGAGAGTGAGACTGAGTGTGAGAGAGACTCACAAAGAATAAAGAAACCCCTGCGGCCGCGCAGCGGGTAGGGACGGGCAAGCCGGGAAAAAGAAAACGCGGCGCCTCAAGTGCTCCGAGTTCACTCCATACACGCTACACCATAGTGCATAGAGCGGGCTGCGACCAAGCGGCGGGGGCACGCAGCCACGCACGCGCAGCACACCCAGGCGAGGGACTTCAGCACACTCCACGCCGTGGGGCTAGCACGCACACAACGGCGACTACATCAAGACAGCGAAAGCCTTCACACGCGCCGCCGCCATCGGCGCCACCGCCTCCCACGCGTTCGTCGCCGGGTCGTACCGCTCCACCGAGCTGAGGCCGTAGCCGCCCACAGCGTACAACTTGCCGTCGAGCACCGCCACGGCGTGAGCCATCCGCGCCGTCCCCATCGGCGCCACCGCCTCCCACGCGTTTGTAGCCAAATCGTACCGCTCCACCGAGTTGATGTGGCCGTTGACGCCGCCCACAGCATACAACTTGCCGTCCAGCACTGCCAAGGCGTGATTGTACAGCGCCGTCGCCATCGGCGCCACCGCCTCCCACGCATCCAAGGCCGGGTCGTACCGCTCCACCGAGGTGAGGACGACGCCGTCGTTGCTGTACCCGCCAACAGCGTACAGCTTGCCGTCGAGCACCGCCACGCCATGGTCGCTCCGCTCCGTCGCCATCGGCGCCACCGCCTCCCACGCATTGGCAGCCGGGTCGTACCGCTCCACCGAGGCGAGGCCACCGTCGTCGCTGTTGTAGCCTCCCACCGCGTACAGCTTGCCCTCGAGCACCGCGACGGCGGGAGCATGCCGCGCCTTTGCCATCGGCGCCGCCGCCTCCCACGTGTTCGCAGCAAAGTCGTACCGCTCCACCGAGTTGGAAGGGGCGTAGTTGTCGGCCTCACAACCGCCGGCCGCGTAGAGCTTGCCATCGAGCACCGCCATGCCTGCTATCGTGCGTGCCGTCGGCAAAGGCGCCACAGCCTCCTCCGCCCACTCGTCTGTTGAAGGGTCGTACCGCTCCAACGAGTTGACAGTCCCACCCTCGCTGCCGCGGCCGCCGATCACGAGCAGGCGCGGCCTCTCGCGCTTCTTCAGCGTCTCCTTCCAGCCGCGGCGCCACGCGCGGCACGTCCCCTTGGCGGCGTGCTCCTTGGTCGGCAGCTGGGCGAGGATGTGCGGGGCGAGGTCCGGCGAGAGGAGGACCTCGGAGAGCACCCACTCGGGCTGCTCCACGAGCCGAGCGGCGTGCTCCTCCGCCACGCGCAGCGCGGCGTCGCTCGCGCCCGCCTGCGCCTCGATGATGGCGCACAGCTGCGCTGGCGAGAGGCCCGCGACGCGCGCGCCGATGCGGTGGGAGGCCATCGGCGCGGGCGGTCCCCTCTGCCCGCGCTGCAAGCTTGGATTTCGCTCGCAAGGGTGTGCGGGTACTCGCATTCCGCGTCGTTGTCCAGTCCTAGCCTGGCTGTTCTTTTCACCTTCGATACATACATACGCTCCTACTGTGCCGTCACCCCCGTATTCAAAGTGCAAGGCCCCCCAGTGCACGTGGTGAGCACACAGGCTGGGAGACAGTCTCTAGAGGTCGGGGCCCCACCCCGCAGTATGCATGTGTGCAATACAGTATGCTCCAGAGCGGCGCGTCCTCTCCGCGCGACGATGTTTTTCTTTTTTTGACAAGAGGACCTCGACTCGACCCGCGCAGCACTTAGTACCACGACACACTTAACTCTTAAGTGAGCTCATATACGCACGCGCTGTCTCGTCGTTAAGGTCCGACCTGTGGGCTCTGCCTGCGCTCGGCACCGGGCACCGCCTCGGTATATCTCAAAATGCGCCTGCGGGCGGATCCTCATAGATCACAGATCACTAGGATTAGGAGCCGACGTACCGACCCTCGCGTCCGGTGGTGCTCACTCACCGACGGCCGGGTGGGCCACCCGCCCACGCGCCGCCACGTGCCGCCTACGGCTACGCGCAGCGCGTGCGCGCGTGCGCCGCAACTCGCTCGTCTACGGGGGGGGGAGGGAGGGAGGGAGGGAGGGAGGGAGGGAGGGAGGGAGGGAGGGAGGGAGGGAGAGAGAGAGAGAGAGAGAGAGAGAGAGAGCGAGCGAGAGAGCGAAACAGCCGCCTACATCAAAGCAGCGAGAGGAAAGTACCGCGCCGTCCCCATCGTCGCCACCGCCTCCCATATCTCCAACGCCGGGTCGTAGCGCTCCACCAGGCAGCCATCCACGTCCTCCTCCTCATCGTTCTGCCCGCCCACAGCGTACAGCTTGCCGTCCAGCACCGCCACGGCGAGCCTGCTCCGAGCCGCCGCCATCGGCGCCACCGCCTCCCACACATTCATCGCAGGGTCGTACCGCTCCACCGAGCTGAGGGTGCCACCGTCGTCGTTGTATCCGCCCACAGCGTACAGCTTGCCGTCGAGCACCGCCACGGCGTGAGAATACCGCGCCGTCGCCATCGGCGCCACCGCCTCCCACGCGTTCGCCGCCGGGTCGTACCGCTCCACCGAGCTGAGGATGCCGTCGTCGTCGCTGTACCCGCCCACAGCGTACAGCTTGCCGTCGAGCACCGCCACGGCGGCAAGAGTCCGCGCCTCTGCCATCGGCGCCACCGCCTCCCACGCGTTCGTCGCCGGATCGTACCGCTCGACCGAGCTGAGGATGCCGTCGTCGTCGCTGTACCCGCCCACAGCGTACAGATTGCCGTCCAGCACCGCCACGGCGTGGGTCTCGCGTGGTGTCACCATCGGCGCCGCCTCCTCCCACGCGTTCGTAGCCAAATCGTACCGCTCCACCAGGTTGGAATTTGCGCCGTCAGCCTCACTCTCGCCGCCCACCGCGTAGAGCTTGCCATCGAGCACCGCCATGCCGACATACGTGCGTGCCGAAGGCATCGGCGCCACAGCCTCCTCCTCCCACTCATTGGTTGACGGGTCGTACCGCTCCAACGAGTTGACAGTCCCACCCTCGCTGCCGCGGCCGCCGAACACGAGCATGCGCGGCCTCTCGCGCTTCTTCAGCGTCTCCTTCCAGCCGCGGCGCCACGCGCGGCACGTCCCCTTGGCGGCGTGCGCCTTGGTCGGCAGCTGGGCGAGGATGTGCGGGGCGAGGTCCGGCGAGAGGAGGACCTCGGAGAGGACCCACTCGGGCTGCTCCACGAGCCGTGCGGCGTGCTCCTCCGCCACGCGCAGCGCGGCGGCGCTCGCGCCCGCCTGCGCCTCGATGATGGCGCACAGCTGCGCTGGCGAGAGGCCCGCGACGCGCGCACCGATGCGGTGGGAGGCCATACGTGGGTATACGCTGTTTTTCTTTTCTGGCGACGGCCTCCTCCACCATCTCTTGCGGTGTTTAAAATTCTTTTGCGCCGCCTGCCTGAGGCTGTGAGCGGCGCTCGGGGCGCTGCCACGCTCGTGCCGCATGGCCTCTCTCGACGCCTTCCTCGCAGATCTCGACGACCTAAACGAGGAGGAGGACGAGGGCGAGGAGGCGCGCCCTCGCCCATGACTGCTTGCCCCGCGTCGCTGCCGCCCGTGTCGCCGCGCTCGCTTCCCCGCTGCCAGCGGGCCGCGCCCGCCTTTCGCGCTGCGACGCTCGCGCCCACTCACCGGCTCTGTCTCGCGGCGGCAGGAGGAGATCATCGAGGAGGAGGACGACGACGATGGCGACATCGACATGCTCGCCGAGACGGGCGGCGGCGGCGGCGCGGCGGGCACGTCGGGGCTGCTCGCCTCGAGCCGGATGGCGTCGCTGATGGAGAAGATCGAGGCATACATGGTGGCCGACGCGGGCGACGGCGTCGTCGCGCCGCCCGCCGCGCCCCAGGACGATGCCGGCGCCGTCTACGCGCTGATTGTGCAGTGCAACGAGATAGCGGTCGACATCGACAATGAGGTGCAACTGGCAGCCCTCGGGCGGGGGCACGCTGCGCACCACACCGGGGCAGGGCGCGACACTCCACGCCGGGGCGCATGCCACGCCACACCACCGGCCGTAGGTCGAGGCGCTCGCGAAGCACATCCGCGACGACTACGCGAAGCGCTTCCCCGAGCTCGAGTCGCTGATCCCGAACCCGCTCGACTTCGCGCGCGTCGTACTCAAGATCGGCAACGAGGCGGACCTGACCCAAGTCGACCTCACCGGCATCCTCCCCTCCGCCACGATCATGGTCGTCACCGTCACCTCCTCCACCACCATCGGCACCGAGCTGCCGCCGCAGGCGCTGGCGGCGGTCAGCGAGCGGTGCGAGCCAAGTCCTCGCCCTCTCCACATCTCCCCACATCTCCCCACATCTCCCCACATCTCCCGCAGGTGCGAGCAGGTCCTCGCCCTCTCCGACAACAAGCAGCGCATCCTCGCCTTCGTCGAGTCCAAGATGGCGAGAGACAGCCGAGAGACAGCCGAGATACAGCCGAGGTGCAGCCGAGGTGCAACCGAGGTGCAACCGAGGTGTGTGAATTGCTCTTCCGACCGCCACCTCCACAGGCAATCGTCGCGCCCAACGTCGTCGCCATCGTCGGCGCCGCCACCGCCGCGACGCAGCTCCCCTTCCTGGACACGTCCGAGACACGTCCGAGACACGTCCTAGGCGCCGCCACCGCCGCGAAGCTCGTCGGCGCCGCGGGCGGTATGTCCAAGCTGAGACATGTCCAAGCTGGCCGAGACACGTCCGAGACATGTCCGAGACACGTCCTAGGCATGTCCAAGCTGGCCGAGCTGCCCTCGACGGTCGTGCAGATCCTCGGCTCGAAGAAGCGCGCGCTCGCGGGCATGCCGCACGTCGACGCAGAGGTCGCGCGCGCACGCTGGCGGCGTCTCTTCACAGCGGCCAGCTGTGAGCAGGCATGTCCACCTCGACGCAAGTCACGCACTCTGGCTGCATCTCGCAGTGCGACATCATCCTCAACACGCCGCCAGGACTGAGGCCAAAGGTGGTCCGCATGGTCGCCGGCAAGGTGCCTCCACTCTTCTTGCCATCATTCATAGTCTCTGTCTCGGAAGTGGCAGCACACCTATCACCCAGCACACTCTATCTCCCGCATGCCCGCCGGCAAGGTGACGCTGGCGGCGCGCGCGGACGCGTACCAGAACTCTGGCGACGGCTCCGTCGGCCAAAAGTTCCGCGACGAGATCGAGATGCGGTCGGCCAAGCTTTCGGAGCCGCCGCCGCCGAAGGACGTGCGGCCGCTGGCGGTGCCGCACCGAGTCGGAGGTCGGGCCGTCCGGTGTGAACGGCGTCTCTTCACACGTCGCGCGGAGCTGCGAGCAGGTGCCGCCCGAGTCTAGCGGCAAGCGGCGCGGCGGGCGGCGGCTGCGCAAGATGAAGGAGCGGATGGGTATGACGCACATGCGGCAGCTCTCCAACCGGGTGCGGTTCGGGCAGGAGGAGGACATGACGTCCGACGGCATGCTCGGTGTCGGAATGCTCGGAAAGTCGCAGCAGGGGGGCAAGGTCAAGGTGAACGCGCAGAAGCAGCAGCTGCTCTCCGAGAAGAACAAGCGCGCGCCGGCTCCGCCCGAGTCTGCTCGTCGGTGACTCCGCGCGTAATGCTGAACTGGTTGCTGGACAGGCGGGCGCGGCTCGCCGGCTCCTCGGGCAGCACAAACGGGCTCGCATCCTCGCTCGCCTTCACGCCGGTGCAGGGCATCGAGCTGGTCAACCCTTCCGCCGCCGGCGACGCCAGAGAGGGGCCTCGAGGCCCGCCCTGGCTTCGTGTGTGCCGTACGCGCGCTCGTGGTTTGCGTAGGCGACTCCAAGGAGGGGACCGAGACCTACTTCTCGCAGACGGCCGCTTTCTTCCAGAGGGGGATGTGAGGCGGCGGCGGCGGGCGAGCCCTGCTCGGGGCCGCGCGCGCGGGGGGGGGGGGGGGGGGGCTTGCAGCGGAGAGGACGCGCCGCTCTGGAGCATACTGTATTGCACACATGCATACTGCGGCTCTGCGGGGTGGGGCCCCGACCTCTTCTTTCTCCCAGCCTGTGTGCTCACCACGTGCACTGGGCCTTGCACTTTGAATACGCGGGTGACGGCACAGTAGGAGCGTATGTATGTATCGAAGGTGAAAAGAACAGCCAGGCTAGGACTGAACCACGAAGCGAGTTCCGAACACCCTTGCGAGCGAAATCCAAGCTTGCAGGCGGAGAGGGGACCGATAGCGCGGATGGCCTCCCACCGCATCGGTGCGCGCGTCGCGGGCCTCTCGCCAGCGCAGCTGTGCGCCATCATCGAGGCGCAGGCGGGCGCGAGCGACGCCGCGCTGCGCGTGGCGGAGGAGCACGCCGCTCGGCTCGTGGAGCAGCCCGAGTGGGTGCTCTCCGAGGTCCTCCTCTCGCCGGACCTCGCCCCGCACATCCTCGCCCAGCTGCCGACCACGGAGCACGCCGCCAAGGGGACGTGCCGCGCGTGGCGCCGCGGCTGGAAGGAGACGCTGAAGAAGCGCGAGAGGCCGCGCCTGGTCGTGGTCGGCGGCCGCGATGAGGACAACGACGAGTTTGTCAACTCGCTGGAGCGGTACGACCAGTCAACCAACGAGTGGGAGGAGGAGGCTGTCGCGCCGATGCCGTCGGCACGAACGTATGTCGGCATGGCGGTGCTCGATGGCAAGCTCTACGCGGTGGGCGGCCAGAATGAGGCTGACGGCGCAAATTCCAACCTGGTGGAGCGGTACGACTTGGCTACGAATGCGTGGGAGGCGGTGGCGCCGATGGTGGTCGAGCGGTTTGCTCACGCCATGGCGGCGCTCGACGGCAAGCTGTACGCGGTGGGAGGCCACAACGACGACGGCGCCCTCAGCTCGGTGGAGCGGTACGACCCGGCTGCGAACGCGTGGGAGGCGGTGGCGCCGATTGCGGCGGCGCGGTGTAGTTTCGCCGTGGCAGTGCTCGACGGCAAGCTGTACGCTGTGGGCGGCCACGACGGTGACTACTTCAGCTCGGTGGAGCGGTATGACCCAGCACTGGATGCATGGGAGGCGGTGGCGTCGATGGCGACGGCTCGGTGCCATCACGCCGTGGCGGTGCTCGATGGCAAGTTGTATGCTGTGGGCGGGTACAACGACGGCCTCCTCAGCTCGGTGGAGCGGTACGATCCGGCGCTGGATGCGTGGGAGGCGGTGGCGCCGATGGCAGAGGCGCGGGCTGAACACGCCGTGGCGGTGCTCGACGGCAAGCTGCATGCGGTGGGCGGACAGGGTGCAGGCTTCAACAACGACATCCTCAGCTCGGTCGAGCGGTACGACCCTGGTACGAATGCGTGGGAGGCGGTGGTGCCGATGGGGACGGCGCGACGCGCTTATATCGCAGTCCTGAACTAGTGGGCTCAGGCGCGGGCCGGTGCGGCGGCGGGCGGGTATCGCTTCTCCCACCTCCCAGCGCGACGCGGACGGGTCTCTGTTCAGTGTATCGTGTCAGATCTTTGTACACTTTCCCGTTGAATTCGCACAGAGCAAACAAGCTCGCGCGAGCCATGCCCCAAGGCGGCACGTGTGTTTCAACATGCGCACACAGATAGAGACGGTTAGGTTAGGTTAGGTAGGAAGGTGTGAAGTCTGAAGACAGGCACGATGCGAAAAGGCAGGGCGAGGCGGATGGAGAAAGAAGTGCCGAGAAGGCCATGGTGGAGGGGAGGGACGGGAGGACGAAAGAAGGGCGAGGAGGACGAGCGGCCCGCACAGACCGCGAGCAGACAGCGCCTGCTGGCCATTTCGAGACATTCGCCAAGAACGCTAGCTACATGGGAGGGCTTCGTGAAGGATGGATTGAAAAACATTCGAACAAAGAAGAGGCGACGGGAGGAACCGGCGGAGGAGTGACGTGAGACACACACACACACACACACACACACACACACACACACACACACACACACACACACACACACACACACACACACACCGCTCACCCACGCGCACTGGGCCTTGCACTTTGAATGCCGTGGGGCTCCTGTCGTCAGACGTGGAGACGCGAGGGTTGCCCCCCCTTGCCCCACCACCTCGTGTGTGTGGAGAAGTTTACCTTACTTTACCTTACTGAACACCCTCGCGAGCGAACCCTTGTAGGGGCCGCGTGGATGGCCTCCCACCGCATCGGTGCGCGCGTCGCGGGCCTCTCGCCAGCGCAGCTGTGCGCCATCATCGAGGCGCAGGCGGGCGCGAGCGACGCCGCGCTGCGCGTGGCGGAGGAGCACGCCGCTCGGCTCGTGGAGCAGCCCGAGTGGGTGCTCTCCGAGGTCCTCCTCTCGCCGGACCTCGCCCCGCACATCCTCGCCCAGCTGCCGACCAAGGAGCACGCCGCCAAGGGAACGTGCCGCGCGTGGCGCCGCGGCTGGAAGGAGACGCTGAAGAAGCGCGAGAGGCCGCGCATGCTCGTGATCGGCGGCGACAACGAGGGTGGGACTGTCAACTCGCTGGAGCGGTACGACCCGTCAACCAACGAGTGGGAGGAGGAGGCTGTGGCGCCGATGCCGACGACACGAAGGTATGTCGGCACGGCGGTGCTCGGTGGCAAGCTCTACGCGGTGGGCGGCAGGGAGGGCGGCGCACCTTCGAACCTGGTGGAGCGGTACGACTTTGCGACGAATGCGTGGGAGGAGGCGGCGCCGATGGCGACGGCACGGGACTCTCACGCCACGGTTGTGGTCGACGGCAAGCTGTACGCGGTGGGAGGCTGCAACGACGACGACGCCATCCTCAGCTCGGTCGAGCGGTACGACCCCGCGACGAACGCGTGGGAGGCGGTGGCGCCGATTGAAGAGGCGCGGTGCCATCACGACGTGGCGGTGCTAGACGGCAAGCTGTACGCTGTGGGAGGCTTCAACGACGACGACGGCTTCCTCAGCTCGGTGGAGCGGTACGACCCGGCGTTGGATGCGTGGCAGGCGGTGGCGCCGATGGCGGAGGCTCGGAGCGACCATGGTGGGGCGGTGCTCGACGGCAAGCTGTACGCTGCGGGCGGCTACTGCGACGACGGCTACCTCAGCTCGGCGGAGCGGTACGACCCGGCGACGAACGCGTGGGAGGCGGTGGCGCCGATGGCGGCGGCCCGGTATAATCACGCCGTGGCGGCGCTCAACGGCAAGCTCTATGTCGCAGGCGGGTCGGGTGCAGGTGCCGGCCACAGTCGCCTCAGCTCGGTGGAGCGGTACGACCCGGCAGTGGGCGCGTGGGAGGCGGTGGCGCCGATGGCGACGGCGCGGCTCTCTCCTCATGCTGCTTTGAGCATGTAGCTTGTAGGCGGCTGTTTTGCTTAGATTCCACCTTGCAATTTGCGTGGTTTGCCGTGTAGAGCGTAGAGGAAAGAAAGAAACAGAGATGGCAAGCTGTAAGGGAGAGATGGGAGGAGGACCACGGCACGCTGCCGCCACCACACAGGGATTTAAGGAGAGAGGTGTGTTGCTAGCCCGGTCGCCCACCCTCGGCGGGTTGCTCATGCTGTGTGAGCACTTGGAGCACTTGGAGTGCCGTCATTAACCGCGGACTGGGCCGCGACTTGGAGCACTTGGAGTGCAGTCGGCAGCCTCACATCCAGGGAAAGAAAGAAAAAAACAACCCCGCGCCACTTCTTTTTTTCCCGACCGGATCAATGTTGGTGAACTCGCGTCCGCTGCCCTCGGTTCGTCCCGCGAGGCTGTCAGAATCTTCGCGGAATCCCGCGCTGCACCTTCAGATCGGCGGTCCGCCGCTATTTGTGCTAATGTGAGCAGCAACGCGGCCTCTGCGCTCACTGGCGTCAGCAGCGGCGCCGAGACCCTGTCCCACCGTGTGCGCCTTCCCGCGGCCTAGGTGGTTCACGCCGATGCCGTTTGTGTACGAGTCGCTGTACGGCGGCGCCGAGATGTGCGAGCTCGGCCGCCACACCGTCCGCCTCTCGACCAAGCAGCAGGCGCTCACGCTCGGCAGCAAGATGCGCAAGGGCAACGCAGCGGTGCGGTGCCGCTGCGGCCGCGGGCTGGGCGCGGTTCGTCGCCACGCCTTCCCGTCCCGTGCGCAGGTGACGTACTCGGTCTACAAGCTCGGGGACGGGGAGATGCGCCTGCTGGGCTCCTACCCAAAGGGAGTCAACGCAGACGGCACTTGTGCCCGCGGTGCGCAGAGCTGGATCACCGCTATCCGATCGCTGATCACTGAGAGTGGATGGCAGGCGCGCGCGTCAAGTTCCGGAGGAGGGCGCCAAAGACGGGAGGCGAGCTTAGGCCGAGACTGACACGAGAGCAGGCCGAGAGTAGCCGACATGCGCCCGCGTCCACGCCCTCGGAGGAGGGCGCCGAAGGCGGGGGACGAGAGCAGCCCCGGAGGCTCGCCCTGCTTGGTCAACCAGCGGAGGCGGAGGCGCAGGGGGGTGGTGTCGGGTGTGGGAGATGTCGGGTGTGGGAGATCGCGCGAGATCTCAGAAGCGGCAGCACAAAGCCGAGGTGGACCCGCCGAGGCTAGGCGCGAACGACGAGACCGTCCTCGGCGTCGGCGGGATGGGCGAGATTGGAGGAGGAGCGGACCGGAGGAGCAGGAGGACCCTTCTCGGACCCTTCTGAGCCGTCCTGTAGGCGACGACATCTGGAGGGAGCTGATGGAGCGAGACGGGATGGGCGGCATCGACGAGGCGCGTGGCGGGGAGAGGGGGGGAGGGGGGCTGGGAGATGTGTGGAGATTTAGCCTCCGCTCCGAGCTCGGGCGGTTAATCAATGGTAACGAATGGCGTAG
This sequence comes from Emiliania huxleyi CCMP1516, assembly GCF_000372725.1. NCBI lineage: Eukaryota > Haptophyta > Isochrysidales > Noelaerhabdaceae > Emiliania > Emiliania huxleyi. Next base: position 206,564 of record NW_005196310.1, on the reverse strand, counting down.
GCGTGGAGCCGCTTTCGGCGCGAGCTCGAGCTCGGCCGCGGCCTCGACATTGTCGACGAGCGAGGGGAGAAGCTCGACGTCGGAGGCGACTTCCCCGACGAGGAGGACGCAGAGTACGACTGACACTGAGTCTCGCGTGTGGTGTTAGTGCCAGTGCGCGCCAGTCGTCCCGTGCCTGGTGCACTTAGAGTTTTCTTGCAACTCCCGGATCAGGGGTCACTCTCCCGACGACCCTCGGCGAGCACCTGCCACCTCGCGGGCAACAACTCAACCCGGAGGATGCGCAGTTGAAGCGCGTCGTGCGCCGGCGCGGGGCGCCGAGGGAGGCGGTGAGAGGGCCGGCGCGCCACCGCCAGGTGAAAAAGAAAGAAAAATACGGCCCTGCCAGAATTCTTTTGACAGAAACATAGAGGCGCTTCACGACACGCGCTCATGGGCTGCTGCTGGTCGAGCGAACCGGCGGACGACACGCCGGCGCCACTCCCGCCGGTCGCCCTGAGCAGCCAGCTCTGCGCCACCGAGATCAAACTCGAGGACCGCACCATCAGCGGGACCGGCAGCGTGCTCGGTGACTCTGCCATCCTGCAGGCGCGGCGCAAGCCCGCCGCCTCGCGCGCACGCCGCTCGCGTGGCGTGGCGGACGCGCACGCGCGACCCAGAGCGGACCTCACGCCTCACATGCCCTCTCTCTCGTTGCTCTCCTCGCCGCAGGACAAGGGCTACTTTGAGGTGACGATCCGCAAGGCGGGCGCGTTTGCGATTGGCGTCGCGGCCAAGGACTGCCCTCTGGAGGGCCTGCTCACGCCCGACAAGGCGGCGACGGCGTGGACGGTGACGAGTACCCAGCCCGGGTTGCCGCCGCTCCAGGCGCGTCCGAAGCATCTACCTGTCGCACCCGCACCCGCATCCGCTGACCCCGCACCGTGCGCCAAGTCGCCGTCGCCTGGCGCCTCCGCCACCGGTCCGTCCTCGGCACGCCTCAGGAGGGCGACGTCATCGGCTGTGCGATCGACCAGGCGGACTACCCGGTGCAGGTCTACTTTTACAAGGGCTCCTCCCTCGTGCACCAGATGAGCGGCGCGCCCGCCCTGCGCCACACCACCCCCCACCCCAGAAAGACGAGGCGCCTTCACACCGGCGCGGCCGTGAGCAGGCATCCGTGGCGAGGTCTTCCCCGCGGTGAGCGTGGCCGACGGCGCCTCGCTCGTCGCCAACTTCGGGCAGGCCGACTACGAGCACATGCCCAACGGCTTTGGCCCGCTCATCCGCAGCGTATCGATGTTGTGATCGCCACTGGCGAGCGAACGAGTTTGTGTGTGGCTGTGTGTCTCTCTCCTCGGACTCGAGAGGTGTAGCGAGGCGCCTCTGTTAGGGCCCCGGAGGGCGGGTTATTCGTGGCACGTGGGGTGAACGTACTAGGAGGGACATGAGATTTTTATCAGTACCACGAAACAACTCTAACAATCATTTTTGGTTGCAGCATTGGTTTCTCCCGAAGCGAAACGCAAAAAAAAAAGAAATCCATAAAACACGGTCGCTTTCCAGCCGCTTTGCTTTCGCGGTGATCGGTGTGGCCGAGTTATGGACACCGCGGAGCTCTTGTCGCTCGCACGCGAGATGAATTCAGCGCGTGAGTGGGCAGAGGCGACGCCCGACCCTACTGATGGGGAAGACAGCGATGGTTGCCATGCCAAGGAGGGCCCTGCAGCGGAGCGCTTGCCGCCGCAGCTGCGTGACCTCTTCGGCCTCAGTCCTGAATCCCGGTCCTATGGGCCCGACCCCGAGTGCGGGATGGCGCGCATGGCTAATGACACCGACTCGGAGGAAATTTCCTCCACCGAGGAGGAGCAGTGCCTGGCGACGGAGGACCTTACCACAGACGCCGACCCTCCCGACTCCGACCCTTACCTCGACCTGTGGCGAGGCCTGCTCACCTCGTCCTTGGACCCCGAGGCGCCGGGCACGCCGGGCACGCCGAGCACGCTCGCTTCGTCGGGAGAGACCGCAGACTGGGCGGAGGCGGTGGCGGCGGTGGGCGCAAGCAGCCGGCGGCTCCGTGCCCTCACCAACGCCGCCGTGGCAGCCACAGAGGCCTCACCCCCAACTGAGGCGCAGGCTCGCCTCGTCTCCCACGCCGAGCGCATCGTCCAGTCCAACGCGGCCGCACTGGCTCGCGCCCGGTCGGGCCGCAAGCTCGCCGCTGTTGGCTCGGCTGCGGAGCTGGAGCCGCTGGCGGAGCAGCTGGGGACGGACTATAAGATCGCTCTGGTGCTTCACCGCGCGGAGGAGGAGGCGCCCCTCCGACTACCCATCTAGTAGTCCGTTAGAACGTCACCAGAAGCTGATCAAGAGGGACGAAGCGCCACCCCCGGCTCCTCCGCACGCACCGACCAGTGTGAGCGACTCCTCGAACTGCGCGGTCACACTGTGTGTGGCGGGGCATGCGCAGGCGCTGGTGGAGAAGCGGCGCCGCCTGGCCTCGATCGCCGTCAAGGACGCGCGCTTCGCCGCCTCGCTCCGCTTCCGCGAAGAGGCCGAGGCAGCGGCGCGCGCCGCCTCGGCGGAGGCCGCTGCGCCGCGCACCGGCGCCGTTAGACGCCACTTGCGACGCGCGGCAGCGGAGGCCTTTTCCTAGACACTTCCGAGGCACTTCCTAGGCAGCGGAGGCCTACCTCCTCCTCCTCCGCAGACGCGCGCCGCCCCCGCCGCGGCGGTGGTGCACACGGGCTGGCTGCGCAAGAAGGGGGGCGCCAACACCGCCCTCCGGCGCCGCTTCTTCACGCTGGCGGCCTCGCGCGGCTCCGACGGAGAGAGGCCAGATTCGCCGAGATTCGCCGAGATTCGCCGAGATTCGCCGAGATTCGCCGAGATTCGCGGTTTTAGGCGGCCTACGAGTGTCCTGTATATTGCTCTCCTCACACACACTCACGTGGCTAAGCTCGAGCTCGGCCAATCTCGGCCAATCTCGGCCAATCTCGACCAATCTCAGCCAATCTCGACCAATCTCGGCCAATCTCGACTAATCTCGGCTAATCTCGGCTAATCTCGGCTAATCTCGGCTACTCAGGCGCGCCCTCCTCATGTGGCATCTCTCCGACGTCGACGCTCTCTCGCGCAAGGAGAGCGACGCGCGCACTGCGCACGCATAGAACAAGTCCTGCTTCGCAGTCACGCACATACTGCGGTCTCTCCCTCGCGCGCCACGCCCCTCTCCCACCACACGCACACCCCCAGCAACCTGTCCGCATCCCCAGCCCCTGCCAAAGCCCGCTCGCCCCCTAACTCCCTCTCTCTCTCCCTCCCCCTCTCTCCCTCTCTCTCCCTCTCTTTCTCGCCGCCCTGCCAGCAGGGCCCGCGCGGCTTCGCCTACGTACGCCACGCGCTGCTCCAGCCGGGCGCCGGCGACGCGCCATCCCTCCGTCTCGCGCTGCTGCCCGCGGCGGCGAGCGGCGCGGGCGAGGCGCGGCGCGCGGGAGAGCGGCGGCGTGTCATCGTCCTTCAGGCGCTGATCTCGGAAAGATCTCGCGGGCCATCTCGGGTCATCTCGGGTCATCTCGGGTCATCTCGGGTCATCTCGGGTGGGGTGGTCTCGGGTTCTCTCGGATCGGCCCTCTATGACAGCAGAGACAGGCGCACACACGCCACCGCCTCGCGCTCTCGCCCCATCTGTCTTGCAGGCGCTCACCGAGCAAGAGCGAGAGGGGTGGATGGCCGCGCTCGTGCGCGCCGGCGCCGATAGCCACGCGCCGCCCGGTGGCACTCGCTACGACCGGCTCTCGCCACGCGTCAGCTTTTGAGCTGGCTCGCGGCTGACAGCCTTGCTGGGTCGCCGCGCGGGCACCTAGCCGTCTTGGGGGCGTCACGATTGTGGACGAAGTTTGGTTCGAACAACCGCGCCGCGTGAGCGCTTCTGTGTTCTCTGGCTCGAGCACATGCGACATCGCAGGGATTCATATTGGGGTCGTTTGCCTCGCTTACCTTTCGAAAGGACCTCTTACTGAGCTGCGCACCGAACAATATAAAAAGTAACGCGTTAAGCCTGGTCACTGCACGAGTCTCGGTACTCGGAGTCCTCTCTCGAGTCTCGTCACGACAGTCCGACTCGTCTCTCGATACTTCGAATCGGTTCGAACGCACAAGAGCCATCTCCCCTCTACTCCCTTAGTGTAGGTAAACCATAAAAGTAGGTTTGAATTCGTCCACGTAAGGCTTGGTGAGTGGTTGGGGTGGCCTCAGGCATCCCCAAGGGAGCCGCTGCGGTGCCATATAAGCAGCTTAGTGATTGTCGAGACTTTAAAGTATTCGTGTGAAGATATCGCAAACAGGACAGACGCTACTACTTTATGGTCACCAGTAAACCATAATTCGACTTTGAGGGATCATATCTCAAAAAGCCGGGAGACAGCATAGCCTTATTATTGCATATTATGCCACATAAGGTCAAACTTGACCCCACAAGCATCAAGAACCCGATGCTCCGGCTCGACTGTGCCGGCACACTGCCTCCTCGCGCCGGCTGCTAGCAGGCCGTCGCGGCCCGTGGTGCACCAGAGAGAGAGGTCGACACGTTGCCCCCGCCGGCGAGTCCGCGCGGCTCAGGCCGGCCAGAAGGTGTGTGGTGACGGCACCGTGGCAGGCGTGCGGAGAAGAGCTCGCCGAACGCGAGCAGCAGATGGCCAAAGTGTACCAGCGCGAGAGCCTCGCGAGCGGGCGCAGAAGAAGCTCGCCGTGACACGATGCCGGGCGGTGGTGGTGCTCTGGCGACTGTGCACAGTGGGCAAAGTCAGGCTGCAGCAGGGCAGCACGATGGTAGTGCCCTGCTGCAGCCTGGCCTGACATGCACAGGGCGAACAGAGACACTACTATCGTCCGGCGCTCGTCACCGAATCTGGGCCAACTTCGACCGCCGCCACAGCTCGCCACGAGCACGCAGCGACAAAATGTTGACTGTACGGAAGTTGAGGCTGGTCGAGAGGAAGAGGCTGCCGTGCGAGCCGGCAGCAGGCTGGCTCGTCGTGGACTGCAGCGGCGATTCTTATGGGTTTCTCTGTTCATACTAGCGTGGACGCTACTATGGTTTACCCACATTAAGCGAGTATCTCTACTTTGGCTAGTTCCATTTCACTGTGGCACAGCTCGCGTTACAAAAATTTGATTTGACCATTTGCGCCATTTGGTACCTCTCGGTGCCTTCCAGAGGCAGCTGCGA
>NW_005196310.1:164850-201255 GCF_000372725.1 Emiliania huxleyi CCMP1516 | reverse complement strand
CACCTGACCCGAGACGGCGCGCAGGCGTCGTACCGAGCGCATCGAGACCGTGTCCTGACCTGATCTGCACGGGTGAGTCACGTCGGCGTCAAAGGAGCGACGTGCGACCTGTCAGAGCTTGATCTCCGATCTCAGCTGCCTCTGCGCGTCCTGGAGATGTACCAAATTGTCGCCGCCGGAGACGACTCGACGCCGCTGAGATCGGAGATCAAGCTCTGACAGGTCGCACGTCGCTCCTTTGACGCCGACGTGACTCACCCGTGCAGATCACATCAGGACACGGTCTCGATGCGCTCGGTACGACGCCTGCGCCCCGTCTCGGGTCAGGTGGCACGACGCTCATCGCGCCAGCCAGCGCTGCCGTGCAGGCTGCCACGACGAGGTCGAGCACGCTTCTATACGCTCGCCGAGCCTTCCTTTCCATCCCGTTAGGCAGCCTGGGAACGGTGGCGATCAGAGGCAAAGCCTACGAGGGGTGGTGGAACCACATGTCACGGCTACTGCCGGCTCGACCCCACCACCCACCAGCGATAGCCTCCGGAGGCTGACTTTGAGGCACAATCATCGGACGATGTCGGCGAGTTGAGTCGCGCTCGCGGTAGCCAGATGACCTCTCATACTAGTATCATCGGCCATGGCCGCAGGAAGCGCGGGGGATTCCGCTGGGAGCAACACGGAGCTCCGTTGGACGCGTTGGTTACACCGTTTTCAAGATTAGCGTGTCAGAAGTGAATTGGAACTAGCCTTTACCGTTTAGACCGGACGCGGAACCATCCACATCATCACTGGCTCGCGACAGTAAGGACACTCTCGCATCAGCTCAGAGCATGGCCCGCAAGCACACAAGTGCCCGCACGGAACCGCAGCATGCGACTTGACTCTCGCGAAACACACGATACACGTGGTCTCTCCCCCCATCGTGGACTCAGGGGCAGCCGGCCGCCCCGTGTCGAGGCCGGCGTCCGCTAGTGAGACGGCAGCAAGCGGCTCGGTGACTGGCAGATGCTGCTCCGCCGCCTCTCCCGCCTCTGGCCCGATCAAGCGCTCGATGGCGCCGACCCGCTCCTCGAGGCTGCCCTCGGTCGCCGCGCCGAGGCTCGCCTCCAGCCGCTCGACACGCCGCACCAAATCCCCGCCGCCGCCGGTCGGCTCGCTGCTCACCGCCTCCTCGCACCGCGACACCCGACGCGCCAACGCCTCCTCCTCCGCATCCACCTCTGACCGGCGCAGCGCCTCTGCCAGCTCCGCATCCTCGCGCAGCGCCGCCCGCTCTGCCGCACCCGCTAGCTCTGCCGCCTCCCGCTCCGCCCGCCTCGCCGCCTCCTGCTCAGCAGCCAGCTGCGCCGCCCTCGCCTCCTGTGCGCGAAGCTCTGCCGCAGCCTTCGCCCTCCGCTCCTCCTCGAGCGTGCAGGCAGACGGCGCCCTCTTGGCCTTATTGTTCTTCGCCTTGGCCTCCTTCTTGGCCGCCGTTGCCTCCGCCGCCTTTGCGCGCCGCCTCGCCTTCTCCTCCTCCGCCCTCTTGTCCGCAGCCTCCTTCTCGCGCCGCGCCGCCTCTGCCTGAGCGGCTTTGCGCGCCGCCGCGGCCGCCCGCTGCTCCTCTCGCTGCGCCTCCTCAGCCGCACGCCTCTCCGCCTCCCTCGCCCGCAGCGTCTCCTCTGCTGCCGCGCGCTCAGCGGCCAGCTTCGCCTCCGCCTCCGCCGCAATGGCTCGCCTCTGCTCCTCCAGCGCCGCCGCGTCCGCCGCCCGGCGCGCCTCGCCCGCCGCTCGCTCTGTTTCGCGCTGGCGTGCCGCCTGCTCGCGCTCTCGCGCCGCCGCCGCCTCCTCCCGCTCGCGCTGCTCGCGCCGCCCCTTGGCCTCGAGCGCCTTCTCGGCCGCCTTCTCGGCCGCCTCCGCCTCCCTCAGCGCCGCTGCGTGCTCTGTGAGAGCGCGCACGCACCCGGCGTGGTCCGTTTCGGGAGCACTGGCGGCGTCGGCAGTAGCTAGCACCTTGGCCGCCTCCTCCTTGGCGATCTGCAGCGCGGACCTGCCGTCTGCAGCGCGAGCCTTTGCATCTGCGCCAGCCCGAAGCAAGCGCTGCACGACGGCGGGGTGGCCGAAGAAGGCGGCGCACATCAGCGCGGTGCGGCCGTCCTTGTTCTGCAGGTTGACCTCAGCGCCGCGCCGAATCAGCAGCTCGACCACCCGCTCGTGGCCGTGTTGGGCGGCGCGCATCAGCGCGGTGAAGCCGCTGCTCCTCTGCAGGTTGATCTCAGCGCCGTGCCGCAGCAGCAGCTCGACCACCCGCTCGTGGCCGATGTTGGCGGCGGCCATCAGCGCGGTGCCGCCGAAGCCGTGCTGCAGGTTGACCTCAGCGCCGTGCCGTATCAGCAGCTCGACCACCCGCTCGTGGCCGATGTTGGCGGCGGCCATCAGCGCGGTGCCGCCGAAGCTGTCCTGCAGGTTGACCTCAGCGCCGCGCTGCAGCAGCAGCTCAACCACCCGCTCGTGGCCATTGCGGGCGGCGGCGATCAGCAGCGTGAAGCCGCTCGCCTCGCCTCTCTCGTACGTCGCGTCGGCCCGCCCGCCGCCCTCAAGCCACGCCAGCACCGTTTCCTCCTCACCACGCTCAGCCGCTAGCACGGCCGCGTCGGAGCAGCTCAGGGACCCTGCGCCGCTGCGAGGCGCGAGATCAAGTACCATCACCATTTTGGGGGTTCAGGTTCTTGGTAGGGAAGGGTGGTCTGCCCAGTCCCGGACTGCCAGTCCGTCAAAATGGGGGTGCCATCGTGTACAGCCATGCTTTTTTCTTTGTGTAAGGTACGTCGTACGGCACTCGCCACGTACTCTCATGTGTACACGTCAGTCGTCTCCTTACCGGTCTCCCATCTTCGGCATGTGCTCTCCCGATATTCCGAATACCTTACTGTCCGTCCGCTCCGAGGCCCGAGGTCCGCCCACGCGCGCCGGCACAAGTACTTGCACAAGCGCCGGCGCGGGCCGGTACACAAGGCGTTGTGTGGACGGACCCCGAGCCACACCGCCCTCGCCGCCTCTCGCGCCGCCTCATGCGGCCGCCACCTGCGCGTAGGCCCACTCCATCCAGCCGGTGAGCGCCTGCGGGGCAGGGGTGGTGCCGGCGCCGGGTGGGTGAGAGAAGGAAGGGAGGGAGGGAGGTGAGGAGGGGCTGGGCGGAAGGGGGGAAGGGGGGAAGGAGGGAAGGGGGTGCGAGGGTGAGAGGTGTGGGAGGAGAGCGGCGTGGGCTGACCGGCAAGCGAGAGATGCATCTCAGTCTGTGTGGGTGTGGGTGTGGACGACACTATGCAACAATGCGGCGCTGGACGGTGTGCTGGTGGGTGTCGACACTCCACCACCGCCCCGTGCGCTGCAAGTCGGATGCCCCCCATCACGATCTCGGTCATCTCGGGTCATCTCAGCCCGAGCGCCTGCAAGTCCGACGCCTCAACCGTCGCGCCGCACCAGATGCGCAGCCCGGGCGGCGCGTCGCGATAGGCGCCTGCACGCATTGCTCCATACTGAGTCACGAACCAACACTAGCACATCGGCGGCGCGTCGCGCGGGTGCGCCGATGTCGAAGCAGACGCCCTTTTGCTCGAGCAGCTTTCGGAACTTTGCGACGGCGTCACTGCCCATCGGCTCTCCGCTCGGCGCCTTGGTCAGAGAGGGAGGGGGTGGGAGGGAGAGGGAGAGGGAGAGGGAGGGAGGGAGAGGGAGGGGGTGGGAGGGAGTGGGGTATCTCGGCGGGATCTCGGCGGGATCTCGGCGGGATCTCGCCTTCATCTTGAAGCAGACGGAGGTGTTCGAGCGGTGCTCCGGCACGGCGCAGAGGAACTCGAGCCAGCCCGTCTTGGCCTCGAAGTCGGCGAGGACCTGGAGGGAGAGAGTGCTTGAGAGGAAGAGAGTGCTTGGAGGAAGAGAGTGCTTGGAGGAAGAGAGTGCTTGGAGGAAGAGAGTGCTTGAGAGGAAGAGAGTGCTTGAGAGGAAGAGAGTGCTTGGAGGAAGAGAGTGCTTGAGAGGAAGAGAGTGCTTGAGAGGAAGAGAGTGCTTGGAGGAAGAGAGTGCTTGGAGGAAGAGGGTGCTTGAGAGGAAGAGAGTGCTTGGAGGAAGAGAGTGCTTGAGAGGAAGAGAGTGCTTGAGAGGAAGAGAGTGCTTGGAGGAAGAGAGTGCTTGAGAGGAAGAGAGTGCTTGAGAGGAAGAGAGTGCTTGGAGGAAGAGAGTGCTTGAGAGGAAGAGAGTGCTTGAGAGGAAGAGGGTGCTTGAGAGGAAGAGAGTGCTTGGAGGAAGAGAGTGCTTGAGAGGAAGAGAGTGCTTGGAGGAAGAGGGTGCTTGAGAGGAAGAGAGTGCTTGGAGGAAGAGAGTGCTTGAGAGGAAGAGAGTGCTTGAGAGGAAGAGGGTGCTTGAGAGGAAGAGAGTGCTTGGAGGAAGAGAGTGCTTGAGAGGAAGAGAGTGCTTGGAGGAAGAGGGTGCTTGAGAGGAAGAGAGTGCTTGGAGGAAGAGGGTGCTTGAGAGGAAGAGAGTGCTTGGAGGAAGAGAGGCACGGGCCGTGCTCGGGAGGGGTGCGAGAAGAGTCGCTTACCTACCTACCACCACCACCACTAGGAGAGGTGCGGGCCGGGCCATTTGCCCTCGAGGAGGCGAGGGATGCCTCGGCCACATCTCTGTTGCATCTCGGCTGCATCTCCGCCGCATCTCTGCCGCATCTCTGCCACATCTCGGCTGCATCTCTGCCGCATCTCTTCTACATCGCAGGCCTTGAAGTTCGCCGCAGACTTGGCGAGGAGGGCGGGAAGGCCGCCGATCGACTTTGCCCATCGGAGCGCGTCCAGGTAGTCCTCGACGCACCTGACGCTCACCCAGTGAACCGGTCAATGAGTCAGCGCACCGCAGCACCGAAGCGAGGCCGCGTAGTCGTCCGCGCACATCATCGACGGCGTGTTGATCGTCTCGCCCTTGAAGATGCCACCGTTGAGCGTGCCGTCGCCCTTGCACAGCCGGAAGATCTTGGGCAGCGGGCGCGGCGGCTTGTACGACTCGAGCCGCGCGACGGCGCGAGGCCTACGGGGGGCGTGTCTCGGACATGTCGTGGACGCGTCCTGGACATGACTGCAGCCGCGCGGCGGCGCGAGGCCCGAGGATGAGCATGCCGTGCGCCCCCTCACCGCCGAGCACCTTTCGAGCAGGCGGCGCCGTCGGCCGGTGGGTTGATTGACTAACGAATGAGTGGAGCCAGCTCCTTTTGCCACGAGCAGGCGGCGCCGTCGGCGTGTGGCTCACAGTGAACTAGGCGCGGGAAGGAATGAGTCGAGTGGCATAGCGGGTGGCCCGCGTCGGCTGGTTGGCTGGAGTAAGGGAATCGCGCGGAGGGTGCATGGAGATGGAGCGGCACCTTTTGCCACGAGTACGTCACCACGTCGAGCTTCTCCCACGGGAGCATGTCGAAGCCGAAGATGGCGGAGGTGGCGTCGCAGATGGTGAGGCCCGTGCGGTCTGCCGGGATCCAGTCGAGGCTCGGGACGCGCACGCCCGAGGTGGTCCCGTTCATGGTGAAGACGATGTCGTGCGAGGCGTCGGTCTTGGAGAGGTCCGGCAGCACCCCAAACTCCGCCTTGATGTTTGTGACCTTCTCGAGCTTGAGCTCCTTGACGGCGTCGCTGTACCTACGCACGCGACCGCGTCTTCCGTGAGTGCGGCCGTCCCTTGCCGCCATCCCCTCCTTGACGGCGTCGCTGTGCCAGGTCGTGCCGAAGGACTCCCAGTGGCAAATGTCGACCGGCCGCTCGCCTATTCACAGCAGGAGGTGTGAAGAGACGCTGTTCACAGCTCCCAGTGGCAAATGTCGACCGGCCGCTCGCCTATTCACAGCAGGAGGTGTGAAGAGACGCTGTTCACAGCTCCCAGTGGCAAATGTCGACCGGCCCTCACCGAGCATCGACCACATCACCATCTCGACGGCGCCTGTGTCAGAGGCGGGGACGATGCCGACGAGGTAGTCCTTGGGGAGGCCGAGCAGCGCGTGCGTCTCGTCGATCGCCTGTGAACACCAAGCGCCTCTTCCACTGCAGCTGTGAACAGGCCGAGCAGCGCGTGCGTCCCGTCGGATCGCCTCCGCCAGCTTCGCCTTGCCGAGCGACGAGCGGTGCGAGCGGCCGAGCGCCGCGTCGGAGATGGCGTCGCCGGTCCAGCCGGGCCGCTTGGCGCACGGGCCCGACCCAAAGTTCGGGTTGTTGGGCCGCACCTTCGGCTCGGGGAAGGCCGCCGGGTTGAGGAGTGCGTCGCCGGGCCGCTTGTCGGGCATCGTTCTGCGCGGGAGCGAGGAGCGCCGGAGTCACAGAGGCGCGGCGGACCGCAGTGGCAGATGCGTGCTGGAGCGGCGTAGAGGTGGCGGCGAAGCGCAGTGCTTGCGCTGCCGCAAAAGTGTGGTGTCCTGCTTGAAGCGGCGGCGATGGCGTGCGCTTGCGATGCGGCGGCGGCGCGCGACAGGCCACGACGCAGTCGAGGAGAGCGCGTGCGTGGGGGCCGTGCGCTGCAGCAGGTGTGCGTGTGGTGGAGCAGGTGGCGAGGCGGATGCGCACAGCGAATGGGAGAGGCGGTCGGTGCCGATGAGCACGGAGGTGCCGTCTTTTATATATGTGGCCCTGCGCGTCAGGGTGTAACACGGGTAACCCCCTTCGTCCCTGGAGCTGTAGCCGGCACAAGCGCTACCCCGCACACACCGGCACACCGGGGAGAGGGGTCACACCGTCCCTCAGCCCCCCCCTCAGTCCCCGCCGACCAACGGGCAGGCAGCCCTCTCATGCTAGCGCCTCGCTACTCATGCCCTCTCTCCCCGCGGCCTCCGCATAAATTACGGTCGCGGCAGCGTCACATCACCGCCTTCATCGCCCCCATCGCCTCGAGAAAGAAGTTGCCCATCGACTTGCGGAGGATCTTCAGCGGGGTAAACTCTTGCGGCACGCCGATCACGCCCCAATCGTGTCCGGCTTGGATTACAATGTGGGAGCCGACCGACTTGTCGCGCGCCAGCATTTTGTCGTCCATCGTGGTCACGGGCATGGGCGGCCCCAGGCGGGAAGCGGACTGCATTGCCCTGCCGAGGTGGAACTGCTGCTCCCTCAGCACCTCAAAGTGGCCCGTCATCATCCAACACTTCTTGGGCAGCGCGCGGGCCGCGTCCTCCGGCGTCATCAGCGCGGGGGAGACAAGGATGCTCTTGCCGGTCCACTCATCCTCCGTGAGGTACGTTTTGATGCCGCTCATTTCCAGGTCGCCCCAGAGCGGCGGGCGGTTGTTCCTGCCGTTAAGGAGGTTGCCCGGGTACCTACACATCGCGGCTGCACTCAGACGCACACCATCCACTCGCGTGCTCAGCGCTGCGGCTGCGCTCTCGGGCGCAGCTCACCCGGTGCGGTATAGTTCGGAGGCAAGCGCGCAGGCAGCGATCGGGAGGTAGTCGCCCTTTGTGGCATCCATGACGTGCCTCGCCGGGTCAAAGTACGCGACGGACGTGTTCGCGTAGCCGAGCAGGTTGACTGTGTCCTGCTCGGTCATCCCCATCGCACTGTGTGGGTAGTACGCCTGTGGTGGAACGCACGCGCTGTTAGTGCGACGGTCGGCCTCGGCCTCGCTCCTGGGGGCGGGCGCGCACCGATGGCATGTCGAAGTTTGGAGGGCCGGTCGGCGGCCCGGTGCGCAAGTCCACCCACGGCGACTGGAGGGCGAGGCCGGCGATGTTCGGGGCGATGAGCTCGCCCATCTCGTCTTTGAGCGCCGGGTAGTGCGGGTGCTCGAATCCGCCCGGACCACCGAGGCCCGCAGCCGAGAGGAGAGTCGCGAGTGAGAGGTTGCCTCCTGCGGAGTCGCCGGTGATGAAGACGTTCTCCTTGCCGTAGCGCCGCGTGCCTGTCTCGGGGTTGAAGACCGCCTGCTGGAGCACCCAGCGCGCGACGGCAAGCGGCGACTCGTCGCCGTCCTTGTCTGTCGGAGGGACGTACTCAGTCCCCTCGAGCGCCTTGCTCCCGCCAAACTGGGTCCAGGGCGGCCGCGGGTACTCGGGCACGCAAACGACGCAGCCAGTCGCCTGGACAAGCGCCGCCGCGCCAATGGCCTGGTCGACCGCGCCGAGCATGACGTAGGCGCCGCCTGGGGAGGGGGGGGGGGGGGGGGTGTTGGGGGGAGCACGCGGCAGGTGAGTGTCTTCTGGGGGCGACCACAATACCGTGGTAGTTGATGATCAACTTGTCAAGCTGCGGCTGGACGCCGTGAAAGATCTTGGGCAGTTCACTGCGGTCCCACTTTCCCCACCCGACTGGGTCCGTTGGGAGAGGCGGTAGTGCGTCCTCGCGCCCGGTTTGGGGGTGCTTGCGGCCGGTTCCTTTTGGCCAGGCCCAGAGGCCGAAAGCTTTGAGCGGCTGGTCGCGCATGTTGCGCGCGGACGGCGGCAGCAGGGCGGCGTTGGCGTAGCAGTAGGACACTCCGTCCATGCCCGCCGGCGGCGTGGACATGCCGATGCATGGCCGGCAGGGAGGCCAGCACAGCGGTGCGCATCCCCACTTCATGGGGAAGTTGATGTAGTAGAATCCCCCGAGCGGTAGCAAGGTCCCAGGGACGGAGAGGGCCGACTGAATCGTGGTGCCGTTGTACTGCCCGCCAAAGATTGCGGTCGCGATGATGCCGCCGAGGCCGTAGACGAGCCCGCGGTAGATGTTGTTGTTGTACTCCTCGTTCGAGCAGCAGGCGCCGTGGAAGCAGCAAGAGAAGGAGCAGCAGGAGCAGCAGGAGCAGCAGGAGCAGCAGGAGGAGCAGCAGGAGAAGGGGTAGACCTGGGCGTTGTTTTGGCCGGTCTTGCAGCACAGCAACTGGCCAATGTGGCCTAGCGCCAAGCCAAGACAGGCGAGGGGGAAGGTGCAGCACCAGCAACTCACGACGGCCTTGGCGTCGGCGCTGCACCCGGCTAGGCAGGGTACGGGACAGTACGACAACGAGTACGGCCCTTGGAAGCAGAAGCAGGACGTAATGGCCGACCAAGTGCTCCAGCACACGTTGGTGCAGGGGGGGGGGAGAATGTTGGTGCAGCCGGTTGGCCTGGCCGGGTAGTCGTAGGGCGTGCCATTCGCCTCCATGGGCTCAAAGTACGCCGTCTCACTGATGTCGTCGTTGCAGCCCCATGCGGCCTTGCCGAGTCCGCAGGAGAAGAGGTTGCAGAGGTTGGCCTTTACGGCGCAAACCTGCCCGCGAGTGCTGTCTCCATGCCCGGTTCCGATTTTGCTGAAAGGCGCGTCCATGAAGAAAGGGTCGATGGGGTCGGCCGCCAGCGTTTGGACCTTCCGGACTTCCTGCCGCTTCGCCTCGACGAACGACAGGGGGGGGCGCGCGACAAGGGGCTTCACCGGAGGCATGATGGCGATCGCCTTGTCAGAGGACCAACTCCACGGGACGCCACTGCGAGGAGCTGGTCGATCAGGTTCATCCGAGACACGGCATCTCCCGACCTCATCGATCAGGTTTATCCGAGACACGGCATCTCCCGACCTCAGAAAGGCACCAAGTGCAGACACCAAAAAGCAAGGAGAATCGCCTTAGGTCGAACGCTTATTCACCCGCCCAGCACTGTGTGGTCTTCCGTCCGCATCGATAAGCTGCGGCGCCGACTTCTGAGTTTTGTTGACTTCTGTGCCGTAGAAGAGCCCATGCCGACACTCACTTCGAGCGCCGTAAAGACGTCGAACGAACGGGGCAACAGCGGTGGTCGCGCGGCGGGCGGGGGCCTTTTTTTTTACAACAAAAAGAGGGCTACACACGGCCCTCTACGCTGGGGCGCCGGCGCCCTACTGGGCGCCCCCCGCTCCCTTCCCCTTAGAGCCCCCCATCCCACTAGCATTCCCCCGCGGTCCCTCGCGGTCGCGCGACGCCGCACCAATGGCGCGCTGTGCCTCGTCCGCGAGCGCCGTCCAGAGCTGCACCGACAGTCGCTGCAGCGCAAACGGCATCCATTCGCGCGCCGACCACGACGTCTGGTCGTACTGCCACCACGTGAGCTTCCGGCCCGCCACCTTAGCCACCCGCATCAGCAGCTCCTCCACCCCCGCGCTCATTGCGCCGAACTCCTCGAAGAGCAGCGCCTCCACGCGGCACTTCCCCTCTGCGTCGGTGTACTGGCCCTTGACAGCCTCGACCGTCCCGGTCCCCGTCCGCGGGTCCCACATCCCCACCCTCCCGCCCCTGTCCCCGCCCTCCACGCCCAGAACCGTCTCGCGGGCGCGTGGCAGCGTGTTGCCGCAAGCGACAAACGCCCCCATGCGCCCCACCCCCGAGGGGTCCGACGGCACACCGGCGAAGATCTTCGTGTCGCCGATGCAGGGCAGGTCCCCGATCACGCCCTGGTAAATGTACAAGTCCGTCCTCGTAGTGCTGTGCTCGCAGTGAAACTCGTGCTCCACCGCGCCGCGCCCCAGCTTGCCCCGCAGCAACTCGACAAGGTCCAGGAGGACCTCCTTGTGCCGCGTCTGGTGGCCCGCCGCGCCGTCGTTCTGCGCCACGTCGGGACTGGAGAAGGAGCGGAGGTGACTCGAGCCTACTCTCAACATACCGCTCTAAGATCAGACAGGCAAGAGGGTGTGGGCTGGGTCACTTGGGGCTACGGCCCTGACTCCGAAATAGGTGCGACGCAGTGCTGAGCACGGTACGTGGTGATGCGAGGCGCGGCGGCGCGGCGCGGCGGCGCGGCGGCGGGCGACGCAGGGCGGGGCGGCGCGAACACCTGCACTGGCCTCTGGTCTCTGGCCTTTGGAGCGGGGCAGTGGTCGCGTCGCCCATGTCCGGACCAACACCCCGACCGGCGAAGACGGAATATACTCCGTGCCGGCGGCCCCGTCGGCGGCGGCGCCGATCGGATCGCGTCGCGCCGGCGGGGGTGGTGACTGAGCGGGCAATGGCTCCGCTGGCCGGCGCTAGGTCGCGCCAGCGGGGAACAGGTAAGTCAGGCGGCATCGACGCTGAACGGTCACGAAACCCACCCCACCACACTGAAAGACCACCGGCCAGTTGACGACACACTCCCAGGCGCCCGCCGATGAAGCTGGGAGGATGTATGGAGGAATGGTAATGTTTACCTCTCCAGATTGGTTGAGCCCCGGCATCGATGGCGGGAAGAGGGAGGGTCCCCGCCCCTATCCCTCAGTTTAATCCCCGAGAGGAGAGGCAGAGCCTCTGGCGCGGTGAGAACACCCGTACGCTCTCAAGGCCGACCCCCCCCCCTCTCCAGTTCAGATCACGACCCCCTCGGAGGGAGCCGGGCGAGGCGTACCCCGAGGGCCCCGCTCTTTCCCGGCAGCGGCGCGCGCGCACACACACAAAGACGCTGCCCCCTCACACCCCGCACCGCACATCACACACCCCTCGTGGCCGTTCTTCAGTCTGCGGCCAGGGCGCGCTGCACCGGGCCAACCTGCGGCCGTCGCTACGAGCGGCGGGGCTCACCGCGGGGCAGCGCGCCGACGACGTCGAATGCGCCGCCGTGGCATCGCGGCGCCGACGACCAGGCTCAGAGGATGACCCCGGGTAAGCGTTCCCGTGCCTCGACAATTGCCGCTGGTAGGCGCGCCGCGCCGAACCATGGCGGGCGCGCCGCGGCCGCGCGCAACCTTCGTCACAATGCCAACCGCGCGCGGCCGTCGACCGGCAAGCACACGCCTCGACTCGGACACACTGTTCCGAGGGCAAGGGAGAGGGGCTGGCCCCTAGCCCTAGAGGAGAGCTTCCGAGACCCACTACAAGACCACGCACGCATCATCCCGCGGCCTGGCGGTCGGCGGGATTGCAACCAGTCTTCGCGTGCCGCCTGTCGTTCGATTCGGGCGCCTTGGGCGTCGGGGTGGCGAGCAGGGGACGCGGCTCGGAGCGCCCAGCGACGCGTGCCGGATGGAGTCCGGCCGCGGGTGACTAGGGAAGTTCGCTCAGGATGTGTGGCAGTCAGTTTGGCTGAGTGTCTTGTCTTGTGGTTCTGTGTGTCGCTCCTGTGTGACCGTCATCGCCCGTCTAGCGTCCACCCATACCGCGTTGGTGTCCCAGTCGTTGGTCGGACTGTGTTTCGCCTTCCCATCAATCAATCAATCAACGGAGAGACGAGGGAGGAAACCGGCAGCAAGAGAGACGATAGAGACGAGTTCATTTTATTATCAAGAGAGACGAGAGGACTATGACACCCGCCATAAAAACGGTATGGTGGGTGGAGGGCTCTCTGCTGCCGCGGCGCCCCCGTCGGTGCGAAGGCGCCCGGCCGGCGGCCGCGCGCTTGGTGCCCACGCCGACCGGCTGCTCTCGCGGCGCCGAGGCGCACCGCTCCGGTGACGACTCGCGCGCTGCGAGGTGTCTTTTGGCATGTGAGCGCTGGCTAGATAGAGACGCCAGGAAGCTCGTCTTCCATGTCTGTCTGCGGCCGCGGGCGTGCGGGCGGGCTCGCCGGGCTGGGCGAAGCTCCGAGCGGGTCTTCGAGCTCGCGGCCCGCGACGAGCCAGCATGGCTCGTCGCTCGACGGGAGCCTGCCCAGTATGCTCTTGGCATTCTGTACAGCCTCGCCAAGCTCTCTGGGAAGGTCTACAGGGCCAGGGCGGGCCGCCTCGGGTGCGATGGCGCGCTGAATAGTACCATGACTACGAGCTCTCGATCGGGTTGCCGGCAGCGGGCTTGCGCGGCGCGCTGCTTGACGGCAGGCTGCTCCCCACCCTTTCAACAGTGTCTTTTGCCTCGCTTCTCTCGCTGCAACCGCCTCCGGGGGCCGGCGCCGGCCGCCTCGTTTCGCCAGCGCTGACTACGCCTACGACGCGCGCATCGGCTCGCCGCCCGCGTCGCCTGCGGCGGGCCAGCTTGGCGCGCCGCTCGTTGGGAGCGTGCTCAGCAGGCTGTGCAGCGCAGCCTGACTCACTCAGGGCGCCTGATGCGGCGTGGGGCCGCCGGCGGCGCTGCTGCCGCGCACGCTGCGCACCGGGCGTCGTGAGCGTCGTCCTGCACGATCGTCCGATGGTGGTGCCGCAAAGTCAGCCTTCGGAGGCTATCGTCGCGTCGAGCCGGCGGTGGCCGTGACATGTGGTTCCACCACCCCTCGTAGGCTTTGCCTCTGACCGCCACCGTTCCCAGCCTAATGGGATGGAAAGGAAGGCTGGGCGAGCGTATAGAAGCGTGCTCGACCTCGTCGTGGCAGCCTGCACGGCAGCGCTGGCTGGCGCGATGAGCGTCGTGCCACCTGACCCGAGACGGGGCGCAGGCGTCGTACCGAGCGCGTCGAGACCGTGCCCTGATGCGCTCTGCACGGGTGAGTCACGTCGGCGTCAAAGGAGCGACGTGTGACCTGTCAGAGCTTGATCTCCGATCTCAGCGGCGTCGAGTCGCCTTCGGTGGCGACAGCTAGGATGCATCTCCTCCGTCGTTTTTCGCGCGATGGCCCTGAGAAGCTGGCGGTGCACGCAGGCGGACCTTCGTCTGAGGACTGAGGACTGAATAGTCAAATTAAGACGTAAGAGTCGTGCTCAAACAAATTCGAAATTGCATTTGCAATTGACAATGCCTCAAATTGAGCAATGAGCGTTGTATGTGGGTTCCATGCAACTTGCAAGAGCGTTTAAACGTACGGGCTAGTTCCATTTCACTCTATGACACGCTAATCTTGAAAACGTCCAACGGAGCTCCGTGTTGCTCCCAGCGCCCTCCCCCGCGCTTCCTGCGGCCCTAGCCGATGATACTAGCATGGGAGGTCATCTGACTACCCCGAAAGCGACCCAACTCGTCGACATCGTCCGATGATGGTGCCGCAAAGTCAGCCTTCGGAGGCTATCGTGGGGTCGAGCCGGCGGTGGCCGTGACATGTGGTTCCACCACCCCTCGTAGGCTTTGCCTCTGACCGCCACCGTTCCCAGCCTAATGGGATGGAAAGGAAGGCTGGGCGAGCGTATAGAAGCGTGCTCGACCTCGTCGTGGCAGCCTGCACGGCAGCGCTGGCTGGCGCGATGAGCGTCGTGCCACCTGACCCGAGACGGGGCGCAGGCGTCGTACCGAGCGCGTCGAGACCGTGCCCTGATGCGCTCTGCACGGGTGAGTCACGTCGGCGTCAAAGGAGCGACGTGTGACCTGTCAGAGCCTGATCTCCGATCTCAGCGACGTCGAGTCGCCTTCGGTGGCGACAGCTAGGATGCATCTCCTCCGTCGTTTTTCGCGCGATGGCCCTGAGAAGCTGGCGGTGCACGCAGGCGGACCTTGTGTGTGCACGGAACGCTTAAAAAGTGGGTGCTCTACGTCACTTTTTTTGAGTAGATAGTGCCGAGCTGGCCGTGACAGCATTTTTCGCAGTTTTAGGCGGGTTTTGCACCACAGACTTTTTGCAACTAGTCGTCTGAGGACTGAGGACTGAATAGTCAAATTAAGACGTAAGAGTCGTGCTCAAACAATGCGCCTCAAATTGAGCAATGAGCGTTGTATGGGTTCCATGCAACTTGCAAGAGCGTTTAAACGTAGTTAGTTCTGACGGGTGTGGCTCAAGCTCGTTCGCTCCCAAATAGCCGCACAAACGGCATGACAACGCGGCACACAGTGAGAGAATGGCAATGCGCCCGAGCTCAAGAAACGGTGCGCGCGTCTGGCGTCTGCGGTCGCAGTCAAGGAAGAAGAGAGAAGTTCACACGCGCGCGCTTCCTGCTCGCTGGCATCCGCCATCATGCGTGTCAGGCGCCCGCCGGAGCGGGCAGAGGGCTTCGATCCGGCGGGCTGCGGACGCGGTGAGCCTACAATCGGTTCTACGTGTTGAATGCACCAACAACTCGGGGCGGGAGCACGGCATAACGTGTCGAAACACCTCTCCGACGCGCTCGACTATAGTCTGTGTGCCGTGACTGTACTCGGAGCACCGCGTGAGTACAGAGGCTGCGAGTGCAGTGCTGACAGCTGAATACGGTCTCGAGTACAGCGGAAGGCGTGTCACACTCTCGAGCGCTGGTTCGGGAGACAGGAATGCGTAGTCCGCTTCTAGGTCGGCGGGCCGCAGCACGCATCTCCCCCATATCTCCCCCATATCTCCCCCATATCTCTCCGCTTCTAGGTCGGCGGGCCGCACTGCGCTGGTAGCGTTCCAGCTCCGCGTCTTCCCCTGTGCGATGTCGAGCGCGAGCTTGTAGATGCTCGGATCTAGCTCGCCTATTCACAGCAGTAGGTGTGAAGAGACGCTGTTCACAGAGCTTGTAGAATCTCGGATCTAGCTCGCGATTCTTGTCGAAGCTCGCGTTCGAGCGCTTGGGCTGCGGGTTGCCGGTGATCGGCTCGCCGCTGTCCGCCCACGCGAAGATGGACGCCTGACGCGCGGCCATCTCGGGCTCATCTCGGGCTCATCTCGGGCCAATCTCGCGGCTCATCTCGGGCTCATCTTGGCTCATCTCGGTCCATCTCGGGCGGAAGTGTCGGGGACGTGTCTGGAGGAGGTGTGTCTCTAGGAGAGGTGTGTGTCAAGGAAGGAGGTGTCACCTCGGTGTAGTAGTCCCGCATCGCGATCTTCATCTTGCCCTTGCCGCCGCTTGCGAAGCGGTTGAGCAGCGAGGAGCCAGCGGCACCCTCTGGCCGCGCGGCGCGCGCGTCGTCCTTCTCCTTGGCTCGGTGGTGGTGGTGGTGGTGGTGGTGGTTGCCCGCCTAATCTCGGCAGATCTCGGCTCATCTCCCGGGCCGCCAGCTCCTCGCCCCGCCAGCTCCTCGCGCCGCCCCGCGGGCGCACTCTGCTTCACTGCACGTCCTCCCACAGCCCCCGCGCTGACTTCATCGCCCCCGCGTCCCCTGTCGCTAGTGTGTCGTGGGGGGCGTGGAGAGGGGGGTGCGATCTTGGAAGGACACAGTGAGGAGGACCACACAACACTGCCTACCGCCACCGCTGCAGCTCGCGCGCCTTCTCCAGCTGCTCGTCCCCGGAGGGCTGCTGCCCCCCGGAGCCACTCACAGCTCGCTGGTGGGCAGCAGCGAGGCCAGCGTGCTCGATCGCGTCGAGACGGTGCCGCTTGTGGTCGCGGATGTAGGTCACACTGTACCCGCTGAGCTTCTTCCAGAGCAGCTCGATCGCCTAGTGGCAGCAGCAGCAGTAGCAGCAGCAGCAGCAGCAGCAGCAGCAGCAGCAGCAGCAGCAGCAGCAGCAGCAGCAGCAGCAGCAGCAGCAGATCACTTGCGTGGAGAGGTGCGCTAGGAGTTGCGACCATCTAGTCCTTCGTGCGCGGCGCCTCGTGCGTGAAGCGGAAGTGGGCGATGTCCGGCACCCTGTACTCCTGCGGAGAAGAAGTGCAGCGGAGGGGAGTGAGGAGCTAGTTACTCCAACTACTAGCGGCGCCGCGTGCTGCGGAGCAGTAGCAGCTGCCGGGTACTTCCTGCTGCAGAACTCGTACTCTGCGACTCCGACTCCGCGAGAGGAGGGGACCTCGGGCAGTCTCGGGCAATCTCCCGCCATCTCGGGCCATCTCGGGCCCTCTCGGGCCCCCTGGGTCACATCTCGGGCCATCTCGAGGCTCATCTCGGCCGACTCTCGGCCACTCTCGGCGTATCTCGGCGTATCTCGGCGTATCTCGGCGTATCTCGGCGTATCTCGGGCCAGTCTCTCGCCTGGAGCTCGCACTCGTGCTTCTCGTCCGGCGCGGCGTCGTCGATGCACGTGCAGCTGTGCGAGCTCTGGTACTGCACGCGCCTGCTCTCAATGAGCAAGGTCATGACTTGTTCATGCTAACCAGGCTGTCTGCATGACTAGCTCTGGTGGCACTGCACACGCGCCTCCCTCGCTGGTCTCTCACCGAGAAGAGCAGGTTCTTCTGGTAGCCTGTGTGTGCCAAGGGGGGTGGCAGGGGGGTGGCAGGGGGGGTGGCAGGGGGGGTGGCTGGGGGTGGCAGGGGGGGTGGCAGGGGGGGTGGCTGGGGGTGGCAGGGGGGTGCCAGGGGGGTGGCAAGGACGTGCCCAAGATCTGGTCTCCGGCACAGAGAGAGCCACTCCAGCCCCACCTCTCTTCTGTGTGTCGCGTGGGCTGCTGGCCCCCACCTACCCCCGGGAGGGGGGGAGAAGCCACGAGGAGAGCAGCTCTCCTCTTTCAGGTGTCTAGCCAGGCCGCGCCCAGGCTGAGCGCGGTGCCGAAGACGCCGCGCCTGGTCGCGCGCGGGGTGTGGAGATGGGTCAGGTCCCCTTGCGAATTAAGATGTGCCTGCTACTGCCACCACTACTACTACCACTACTACTACTACTACCACTACTCCTACTACTACTACTACTGCTACTGCTACTACTCCTACTACACCACCACAAGGGTGCCTGGCGCCGCTGGCGATGATGGGGCACGCGACAGGGTACTGCGCGTGGATCGGTCGCACGCTGGCCGGCTGGAGCCGCGGGAACGGGTCGCAGGCCCAGTGGCGCGGCAGCCGCTCGCGGAACTTTGCGGTGAGGAGGAACTTGCGCTCCGAGCGGGCGAGGAGGTCGCCGACGCGGCACGGGAGGGCGAAGAACTCGTCCAGGTCCGGGTACATGAGGAGCGCCTCGTCGGGCAGCGTGCGCAGGTACCCGTTGGCGAGCAGCGCCTTGATCTGGCTCGTGTATCGCGGCGAGCTGCGGAACGGGATGGACTTGCCGCGCAAGTACGCCACCGACGCCTGCTCGCGCGCGGCTACCTCGGCCGCGCCCGTGAGGTGGAGGACGAGGCGCGAGTTGGTGGCAAAGTTGATGCCCAGCGCCGAGTAGTGGGAGACAAAGTGCTCGAGCAGCACGTCCTCGGAGCCGGCGGCGAACGCAAAGAAGTAGGTGCGTGCGGCTGCGCTGCCCGTCAGCCGGCCACCGCCGATCCTCCATTCGTTCGATTTCGACCCGGGCAGGGTGCTGTTCTTACTATTCGGGCAGCGGCCGGCGCCGGTCGCGCTGAATCGCGGGCGGGCGCCACCGGTCGCGCTTGCGTTGAACCTCGGTCCGCCCGCTCGCGATCCGAACGCACTCCTGATCTTGGCCACCGCGGACTGCAGCCGCGAGCTCGCCGCGCAGGGGGCCGCGACCCAGCAGAGCAGCAGCAGCGTCAAAGAGTTCATGTGCCGGGCACACCCACCGCTTGAGAGGCGCCACAAAAAAGAATTTAGTGTGCGGCAGCACAGGAGGGGAGGGGAGGGGAGGGGAGGGAGAGGGCAGCCCAAGCACCCGGCGAGCGCGGCGAATGCGCTTCCCTGGGTCTCGGGCTTCTTCTTCGTCTTCTCCTTCATCGCCGGCGGTGGCTGCGACGCCGCCGCCGGCGCCGCCGCCGACTGCGACGACGACGACGATGGGGCCGGCCTCCAGCTACCGGCGACCTCCTGCTTGGTGTGGAGGTAGCTGCCCCGCCCCGCCTTCCCGTTCTTGCCCCACTGCTGCGCGCCTTGTCCCTTGAACGTGAGGAGCAAGAGAAAGCGCGCAAAACCGCGGAGTCGGAGGGAGCTCGGGCCGTCTCGAAGGGCCGTCCAGCCCACGCCACGAGGCGCTGCTGGCGGGAGCCAAGAAGGACTCGTAAAGGCCTCAGAGTGCCATCTGAAGCGGCGGCACTGGTGGGGCTAGAGGGGCTGACTGAGCGCCGGTGGGGCGGCTGAAGCTTGCCTGGCACGGGTTCTCGCGGCGCGTCCGAGCGTGTACCACGCGTCCAGGGCGCTGTTCCCACACCGCTCTGAGCGACAAGGGTGTGCGTGGCGCGGTGGAGGAGCGTGAGATGATCTATAGCGAGCCTCCCTCTCGCACGTCCGGTGAGCGGCAGAACCGGCCATCCCGCACGACGAGGGCGACGCGTGAAGGTGCGCACGCCATAAGGCAGCTGCGGGCCAGCACGTTGCATGGGATGATAGCGGCTGAGGGGGCCTGAGCATCGACGCGCCGCCGACAATGCACCTGAGGCCGCAAACGGCCAGGAGGAACCACGCGATGACGAGCGGGGATGGAGTGGCAGATTTCTGGGAACAGTAGGGTCCCTAGTGGGATGAGGCAGACTCCCAGGATCCCGACGCACGGAGTACGACACCGGCGATCGCTCCACGCCGCGATCGCTCGCAGGTTTGCTGCCACGAGAAAAGAGGCGCGTCATCACCTCCCCGCACCTCCGCACGGTTCAGGGGCGGATGCCGGCAGCAAGGCGCTCTCTTCTCCTGCTGCTGAGACACCAGTACTGTATGAATGTATGTTGTGTGCGCGGCGGCGGCGGCGGCGTTCGTCAAGAGTGGAGGCTGGGGCGTGCGGCTGCCGGCTGGAGCTGGAGCGGGCGCAGGGGTGGGGCGTGGGGGGAATTGATTAGGAACAAACAGCACGGGAGAATAGGCGCCACACTGGGGCGCAACGAGGCTCATGCAAGATAACACTGGCGGCGGCGCGGCGTGCACGCGCGCGTACACAGACTCAGAGAGTGTGTGGGGGGGGACACAGTGCACCCACACACACATATCAGAGAGCGGTCAAGACAGCGGCACTGCACGCACCGCACACCGGGGCACAAGGAGCACGGGAAAAGAAAACGGAAACACGCAAACAGGCAGTGCTGGCCTCTCACGTGGGGCTCTCGCGGCAGTACAGGCTGCAAGAGGGACCATCCCGCATCCGAGGGGAAAATCGTGCGGAGCATGATGCGGAGATATCAGCATGCTACAGGTCCGCGCGGGATGAGCATGGAGCGGCGGCGACTGCTACTGGCCATGGGTCGCGGGGGATGGAACATGGTCCATGTGGATGCGGGCGCCGCAGTCGCAGCCCGGGCGGAAGGGGGCGGCGGCGGCTAGCGCTAGGCGGGCGAGGAACGTGCCTTAGCGGAGCATGCCATCAAAGTTGCTCCAAGTGCCGACTCCGAGGGCACGAAACGCAGACTCGACGGACGAGTCGTCCGGCATGTCGAGCGAGAGCGACACCTCGGGATCGGGGTAGGGGTCGGACGCCCCGACCAAAAATGCAGCGGGGTCAGGCTCGAAAGGGAGCTTCCCCCTCGCGGCGTGCGTCCAGCACCGCGCCGGCCCCGCCTCCTCCTCCCGTAGTCGCAAGAGGATTGGCGCGAGGGCCCGGGGGGGTCGCAGGCGGCTCGCGCGAACGAGGCGTCGGCTTCGGGCTAGCGGGGCTCGGCGCTGAGCCGCCGCCGCTCTCCGACTTGGCCACGAGAGGAGGCGAGGACGTCGAGGGATGCGACGCAAGCGGCAGTGGCGAAGCTGCTTGCCGATCCGTCCAGCCCCAAGCGGCGCGGGTGTGGGTGCTGGCGCGTGCGTGTGACGTGCCGCCGCCGCCGCCGCTGCCGAGCTCATCAGGTGCAAGAGCATCTCTCGTGAGCGCCTCGACGCCGTCGAGTGCTGCGTCCGTCAGGCGTGCCTTCTTTGGAGACGGGGTGTCGTGGCTCGCAGGACAGAGAGGCTTGAGTTCTTTCATTAGTCCGGAGCCTCTAGCACTCCTTGCCTCGGCTGTTCTCCGACCTGCACTATTTCGCGAAACCAACAGCACATTTTGGCGCCGTTCACAGCGCCGCGTTTGATCGCACTCGCTAGCGTGCGCGCCTGTGGCTGCTGGGAGCGCTAATCACGTTGAGCCAGCTCTCGCAACTATCGCCAAAATTCAACCACAGCAACCAGCATGTCTAATTACACAAGAGAGGCGGGACCAACATCCTCTCTTGATTTGTATGCAAAGAGCGATGGCGCGCGCGAGCACGGGCGAGAGCCAGCGCGCAGCGGTCTACCGGAGCTCGGCGGCGCGCCTCCCATCTCCGGTCAGAGCCCTCCGCCCATCTCGACGCCGAGCGCCTCGAGCTCTGCGCGCGCGGCCGCCTGCGCGCCGGGCGTCTCGAGGAACTTGTCCCAATGGTTCTCGCCGCCCGCCTCGCCCTGCGCCAGGCAGTGCGCCTCGCCAACCTCGCCCGTGAAGAGGACGCCTGATGGAGCAAGAACGCTGCGAGTGCAGGAAAGAGAGGGAACGGCACGGCGCTCGACCGTGCGACGAGGAGCCCCAACTTGGACGGAGCAAGTGCAGGCCGCGCAACTGGTGTACCGTGGCTATCTCTCGGCTCTCTCTCGGCTGTCTCTCGGCTCTCTCTCTCTCTCTCTCGGCTCTCTCTCGCCCAGCTGGACGGAGCAGCGCAGGTCGCGCAGCGCCGCCTTAGCGAGGTTGTGCATGTAGTCGTCCGCGTGTGCGTTCATCACCTCGCGGATGGGCGCCTCAACGCCAAAAAAAGCATGGCATTTGGAAAGGGGAGGGGAGGGGTGTGTCGAGACATGCCGCAGCGCAGAGGGTGTGTGGGCAAGGCGGGAGGGCGGAGGAGGAGGAGGGCTGGGTGGAGGCTCCGGGCGGAGCATGCACAGGGAAGGGGGGCGGGGGAAGGGTGGGGGGGGGTCGGAGCGCCTCGGCGCCCGCGTCCAGGATCGGCTCGACCAGCTCCGGGTTGCGGCCGACCAAGTTGCGGATCGCAAGGCACGCCTGCGGGGGGGGGGGGGGGGGCATGCCGCGGGGTCGTGCCGTGACGTGCCTCGGTCGTGCCGTGGGCGTGTCGTGGGCGTGTCGTGGGCGTGTCGTGGACGTGTCGCGCACACAGCCTCGAAGGCATGCTCTGCAGCTCCCAAGTGTTGCTCCTCATCTGAGGCGCTCCTCTCGGCGGATCTCGGCGTATCTCGGCTGCTCCGAGGCCTTGGACTGCATGCGGGGCAGCGCCAGGTGCTGGCTCAGCGCGCTGACAATGGCTGGAATGCCGCCGCACTCTGCGATGGCGGCGCAGTTCTCGGGCTTGCGCAGCGCCATGTTGCCGAGCGCAGAGACGCCGTCGGTCTGCATCGACCCGACGTGCGCATGCAGCAGCATCGCCTAGCAGGGGGCCATGTCTCCCCACATCTCCCCACATCTCCCCACATCTCCCCACATCTCCCCACATCTCCCCATATCTCCCCACATCTCCCCATGTCTCGCCTAGCAGAGGGGCCAGCAGAGACAAGTCATGGGCGGGGCCTGCTGGAGTGCAGCAGCATCGGTAGCAAGGAGACGAGGACTCACCGACGAAGTGCTACTCGCAGGGGGGCTACGCCCAAGCAGGGGCGCGAGTGTGGCATCGCCTGCACGATGGCGATGTGGCCGCTCCCCTCGCGGATCGACTCCTTGCACTTGTCGTTGCCGGAGATGTTTGCGAGGAAGAAGCACGCCTGCTTGGCCACCTGCGCGCCCGTCACGCGTGCTTGTGAGCACAGCACCAGAAGGCTCGAGGAGCCGCTAACCAGACCCGCCTGCGCGTCCGTCACGTGGTTCGCGAGCTCGCTGATCGCCAGCTTGAGCGCGTCCATCTTTGCGAGCTGCTGGCAGATCGTGTCGGTCACCTGGTCACGGGGGGAGATATGGGGAGATATGGGGGAGATATGGGGGAGATATGGGGAGATATGGGGAGATATGGGGGAGATATGGGGGAGATATGGGGAGATATGGGGGAGATATGGGGAGATATGGGGAGATATGAGGGAGATATGGGGAGATATGGTGAGATGTGGGGGAGATATGGGGAGATATGGGGAGAGATTGGGACCGCCAGGCGAGAGATGGGGAGAGATGGGGAGAGATGGGGAGAGATGGGGAGAGATCACCGTCAGGCGAGACAGCGTCGCGAGCAGCTCCGAGAGCGGGCCAGCCGACGCCCCCAGCGGCGAGCGCGCCGCCTCGAGCAGCAGCGGCAGCAAGCCCAACTCGACGGCCGCCTTTGCGTGCTCGTGGCCCTTTGAGGTGCGAGCGCGCGCGTTGTCCGCGAACGTCGAGGCGCGCACCTGCTCAGATGTGGGGAGATACGGGGAGATGCGGGGAGATGTGGGGAGATGTGGGGAGATGTGGGGAGATGTGGGGAGATGCGGGGAGATGCGGGGAGATGCGGGGAGGTGTGGGGAGATGCGGGGAGATGCGGGGAGATGCGGGGAGGTGTGGGGAGATGCGGGGAGGTGTGGGGAGATGCGGGGAGATGCGGGGAGATGCGGGGAGGTGCGGGGAGATGCGGGGAGGTGCGGGGAGATGCGGGGAGGCGCGCACGACGCCGCACGCCGCGAGGATCGGGCCTTGGTCCGCCCACTCCGTGCGCTTGCCGTGCCTCCGAACCGCCTCCACCGCCAGCTTGAGCACTCCTCCGCTCTTGACTAGCGTCTGGCGGTGCTGCTCATGCACAAGCATCGCCGCGCGCAGCGCCTGGGAGATATGGGGAGATATGGGGAGATATGGGGAGATATGCACAAGCCGAGCGGAGCCGAGAGGAGCCGAGAGGAGCCGAGAGGAGCCGAGAGGAGCCGAGAGGAGAGGAGCCGAGAGGAGCCGAGAGGAGCAGCGCCTGGAAGCACGCCCGCAGCGGCGGGCCATTCTCGGCGTGCACGCGAGAGACGAGGACGAGGGCGGCGCAGCCGCGCACGCCCAAGCGCTCCCTGTTCTCCGCGTCCATCAGCAGCACAGTCAGCGCCTCGAGGACCTCGACCAGCGCCGCCGTCCCCGCTCCTGGCTCCGCATGTACCTTGGGGGACGTGCGAGGGAGAGGGAGAGGGAGAGAGAGGTAGGGAGGTAGGGAGAGAGGGCGAGAGGGCGAGAGGGTGAGAGGGAGAGAGGGAGAGGGAGAGGGAGAGAGGGAGAGAGGGAGAGAGGGAGAGAGGGAGAGAGGGAGAGAGGGAGAGAGGGAGAGAGGGAGAGAGGGAGAGAGGGAGAGAGGGAGGGAGGGGGAGGGGGAGAGGCAGAGGCAGAGGCAGAGGGAAGGGGGTGCTTACCAGCGCCAGCGATCCAGACACGAGCGAGTCGACCGCCGACGTGGCGCCGGCCAGCGTAGTCGCCTCGGCGGGCCCTCGCTGCACCTCGCGCTTCAGCGCCGCAGCCGCGTCGCCGAGGGCGGTTGCCGCGCCGCCGCGCGCGGCGAGGAAGGTCAGCCGCATCACGCCGCCGCCGTACAGGAGCTCCTCACTCTCCTCATCCTCGAGGCCCTCGACGCACGCGGCAAGGGCACGGGCGAGCCGGACGGCTGCGGGGTCGTCCTCCGCGGACGCGCCGGGCACGCGCCGCACGATGTTGGACAGGTTGATGCCCTGCGAAGTGAACTGCTCGACCGCGTCCTCCAGCGCCTCGTCGGGCGCCATGTCGAGGTCCTCGATGTTCTCCTTGACGGCCTCGTCGAACGTCTCCTGTGAGATGCGCGCGTAAAGCGTCGAGTTGACCTTCTCGTCCTTGGCGCCGCCGGCGACGAAGCCGGGGCGGAGGCCTCCCATGCTAGGCGAGCAACGGCCACACAAAAGGTCGGGGGCGTTTCCAGGTACAAGTCCGCCGACTTAATGATTTTTTTTTGTATATATGATATTCAACCGGCTACAGGGAAACGCAGGGGCGCCCCCCCCCGACCGAGCTGCGAAACAACGGCGTCCACACCGGCCGCCGCTCGAGAAGCCCCAAAATTTTCTTCGGCGCTGCGCGCCGTTGCAGTCGTAGATGTAGTCGAGTGTAGGTACACGTATGTTGCAGCCCAGCTATCGTGCCGCAAAAAGGTCCATGTGGCTAGAAAAAATGCTGCCGGTCGCCTCGAAAGCGCCCGCCGGTGTGTGTCCAAAGATGTAGCGCTACAAGTTTGGGGACGCATCCGACACACGGGCAGGTTTTCGCGCTTCTATGCTGGCCAACGGTGATGACGCCGTCGCGTCACCGACGGCTCGTGCTTGCGTATGATAGCAACCCCTCGTCCGACGGCAGCGTCCTCGTGTCCGCCACTCCGCCCGCGCGGCATCATTACTGTCCGCCTACACCACTGCGGCCGCGGCCGCACCCGCGGTGGCAAGGGTTTACACGCGCCCCGGCGCAGGTGCAGCAGCAGCCAGAGCACGTCTTGGCGTATACGAATGAATATCTCCCGATGCGTTCCGGGCCGCGAGCGGCCGAGGGGGCGCATTGTACCCACTCGCACGCCGGCACGAGCGCGGCGCCGCAGTGGGGCAAACGGGGCATCTGGGGCTAGCTCATCTATGAGCATCACCTCTGCCGCTTCTCGCCATCCCCGAGGAGCAGCGCGCCCGAAGCAGGTGAGTCACGGCCGCTGTCCAGCGAGCGCGGCGGCGGGCCTGAGGGAACCTCAAGGAGTAAATAGAAGTTCGAGATTCGAATCCTATTTGACAAATGGGGTGAGCTGGAAGTGACGGGAGTACACGGAGCGTAGCGGAGTGGGCCCCGAGTTTGAAAAGGGCGACGGACGCTTGCGTCCTAGCCTCCAACAACGCCTCCCCGGCGCAGAGGGGCCCCCGGAGGGATGCACAACCGCTCCACGCCACGCCGCTTGCGGCGGTCCTCTTCCCAGCTCCGCTGAGGGCCCGTGCGTTATTTTATTTTGTCACGGTGTTTGGCGCGAAGTCTTCCAATCGACTGGTTTTTACAACGATGGAGTGCCCCATCTGCCTGGAGGTGCAGGACGGGCCGCAGCACCAGTGCCGGGAGGGCCACGTCTACTGCGCCTCCTGCGACTCCAACCTGCGCGCCCCGCGCCGCTGCCCCGAGTGCCGCATGGCTCTCGGACCACTGAACCAGGCGATTCGATGCCGAAGCCACGAGGAGCGGATCGCGGCGCTGCCGGCGGCATGTTCGCACTGCGGGCTGGCGACGACGCGCGGCGAAGTCGCCGCACACGAGCAAGACTGCCCGCAGCGGCCGCGAGCGTGTGCCGCGGCGGAGGCTGGTTGCGCGTGGTCAGGGCTGCTGGCAGACAAGGCGGCGCACGAGGCGACGTGCCCCTTCGCCGTGTGCCAGCGCATGATGGCGCCGCTGGTGGCGGAGATGCGGGCCGAGAACTCACAGCTGCGGGCGGAGAATGAGCGGCTGCGGTCGCGCGTGGCGGCGCTCGAGGCTGGCGAGGCTGGCGAGGAGGGAGGGCGGCGGGTGCGGCAGCGCGTTGGCGCCGCACCGCATGACGCGCCGCCGAGCAATGCGGCGGTGCAGGCGATGGACGTGGCGGCGGCGACGGCGGCGCTGCGCGTGCACGTGTCGGACAGCCGCGTCGCTGCTGCGGCATGCAAGCGCTTGGAGGAACTGTGCATGGAGGATCAGAACGAGCAAGTTGCGGCGGACGCGGGCGCGATCGAGGCAATCGTGGCGGCGCTGCAGGCTCACCCGCAGGAGGCGGAGGTGCAGGCGGAAGGCTGCGCGGCGCTGACCAACGTGTGCTTCGTCAACGACGCCGCAGGGCGCGCACGCAAGCAGCGCGCAGTAGCCGCGGGCGCGATCGAGGCGGTCGTGGCAGCGCTGCAGGCTCACCCACAGGTGGCGGGCTTGCAACAGCGTGGCTGCGCGGCGCTGACCAACGTGTGCTCCGGCGACGACGCCGCAGGGCGCGCACGCAAGCAGCGCGCAGTAGCCGCGGGCGCGATCGAGGCGGTCCTGGCAGCGCTGCAGGCTCACCCACAGGTGGCGGGCTTGCAACAGCGTGGCTGCGCGGCGCTGGGCAACGTGTGCTCCGGCGACGACGCCGCAGGGCCGGCACGCATACAGCGCGCAGCCGACGCGGGCGCGATCGAGGCGGTGGTGGCGGCGCTGCAGGCTCACCCGCAGGTGGAGGGGGTGCAACAGCATATCTGTGCGGCGCTGGTCAACGTGTGCTCCGGCACCGACGCCGCGGGGCGCGCACGCAGCCAGCGCGCAGCAGACGCGGGCGCGATCGAGGCGGTCGTGGCAGCGCTGCAGGCTCACCCGCAGGAGGCGGGCGTGCAACAGCATGGCTGCGCGGCGCTGGGCAACGTGTGCTACGGCGACGACGCCGTAGGGCTCGCACGCAAGCAGCGCGCAGCCGACGCGGGTGCGATTGAGGCAGTAGTGGCGGCGATGCAGGCTCTCCCGGAAGTGGAGGAAGTGCAGGAAATGGGTTGCTGGGCGCTGCGCAACGTGTGCTTCGGCACCGACGCCTCGGCGCGGGCGCGGAGGCAGCGTGCTGTGACTGCACGCGCGCCCGAGGCGGCGACAGCGGCGCTGCAGGCGCACCCAGAGAACGCAGCTGTCCAGGAGGAAGGACAGCAGCTGCGCGACTTGCTTGTCTGATGCATCGAAAGGCTTGGCACGCGCCGTTTCTCTCAATTGGAGGCTTACGCTGCAATGCAATCGCCTGGATTACCGTAGATTGAGGGAGCGCGAGAGGGGATTGCGCGCGCCGCTCTGTATACTGAGGTGCTTACAACCCTTGGCGTCGGCTCTAGGGAGCGTACAAGTCGAGGGCTCCGAATAGTCCACACACCCTGTTTGTATATTGTATACAATATTTCGTAACTCTTCGTAGTACGTCTCGCGTCTGTCGCAGGGCGCACGAGGCCATCCCAAGAGTGTGCATGCCAAGGACTAGTTGTGCAAAAAGTCTGTCGTGCAAAACCTCCGCCGCCTAAAACTGCGAAAAATGTGCTGTCACGGCCAGCTCGGCACTTATCTACTCAAAAAAAGTGACGTAGAGCACCCACTTTTTAAGCGTTCCGTGCACACACAAGGTCCGTGTGCGTGCGGACCGCCAGCTTCTCAAGGCCATCGCGCGAAAAACGACGGAGGAGATGCATCCTAGCTGTCGCCACCGAAGGCGACTCGACGTCGCTGAGATCGGAGATCAAGCTCTGACAGGTCACACATCGCTCCTTTGACGCCGACGTGACTCACCCGTGCAGAGCGCATCAGGGCACGGTCTCGACGCGCTCGGTACGACGCCTGCGCCCCGTCTCGGGTCAGGTGGCACGACGCTCATCGCGCCAGCCAGCGCTGCCGTGCAGGCTGCCACGACGAGGTCGAGCACGCTTCTATACGCTCGCCCAGCCTTCCTTTCCATCCCATTAGGCAGCCTGGGAACGGTGGCGGTCAGAGGCAAAGCCTACGAGGGGTGGTGGAACCACATGTCACGGTCACCGCCGGCTCGACGCGACGATAGCCTCCGAAGGCTGACTTTGCGGCACCACCATCGGACGATGTCGACGAGTTGGGTCGCTCTCGCGGTAGCCAGGTAGCCCCCCATACTAGTAGCACCAGCCATGGCCTCAGGGAGAGCGGGCGAGGGCGCTGGGAGCAACACGGACAAAAAACCATCAAAATTCATCATGTTCACACCACCCGTATTTGCAACTAGTCCAAGACACCCCCGGGGGGCATCCCAAGAGTGTGCTCGAGTCATGCCAAGACACGCACAAGAAAGATTGACGAAACTCTAGGTGGGCACGGACTGGCGCGCACTGGCACTAACAGAGGAAGAATTTTCATCAGGCGTCTTCTTCGCTGTTTGTTCACAGCACGCCACTAGGGAACCTACACCACGGTTCCCTCGGGCCGCCTCGTGAATTGATTGATTGATTCGTGAATAAAGGGGAATTTTCATACCAGAGCTGGAGGCCCCAACCACGTCGACTACGACTTTGTGCGCATCATCACCGACAGCGAACGTGGCTCCAAGTGCCTCCTTAACTACTTCACCGCATTCTCGTGGGGCGTCGAGCACCCTCGGCTACAGCAGCTCGACGCCGACCTCAAAGCCTTGTGCCTCGTCAAGGAAGACGGCTCCCTCCGCCCCCTCGGCATGTGCAGCATCATGCCGCGGTCGGCTGAGCGCTGCATACACAACGCGGAACGCATCTCCATCGCTTCGGTGAAGGGGGTGAACCGTGCCATCCTCGATCGCCGTGCTAAGCTCGCTTCCGAGCTCTCACGCCGCGCGTAGGGCCCCTAGGGGCCTAGAGAACACAACCCCCTCTCTCTTTTCTCCCAGTAAGCTAAAAGTACGTACGTACCCGAGCAGACGCGCGGAGAGGTTTCGACACGCGCACTTCGTGGAGCTGCAGGTTGTAGACAACCGGTTTTGAGGCTACTTTTGTCGCAGCTGCCGCGCGTGCGTGCTGCGTGCGCGACCCACCTGTGCTTGCCGCAAGCGGCTGATATGCCTGCCTTGCTGCTCTCACTGCTCACCTCTGCGGTGGCCGGCCCCAGCCTTGACGTCACCCCTTGGAACTCCACAACGGACCGCCTCCTCCTCTACACCCTCGGCAAGACTGGCAGCACATCCCTCGAGCTTGCGTTCGGCTGCCTAACTGGTAGACCGCGGCTACCTTTCGTGCGGAACGATGATCAGTATTTGGCGTTGGAGGCCCCTCCGCGCGGCTTCAAGACGCACGTGGCTTCAGTGGCTCAGCGGATGGTGGAGATGGTACGACCGCAAGATACAAACTTATGGATGATCATCCCAGCGATCGCCACGCCTTTTACAATCTCGTCGAGCAGATGGACTCGCGCCGCTCCTCGGGCGCAACTCCCGGACCCTTCAACCCGGTCTACCCCGGCGGCGACCGCACGGGCGAGAAGGCAGCAGTGTTTGCGCAGCTCCGCGCGCGCTTCCTTCCTCGCGACAAGCTGCAGAACCAGAACATCATGCTCGCGCTGCACGGCTGCTCGCACGAGGTCTCCGACAGCGTGTGTAGAGATGGATTCGCCGTCGTGCCCTACCGCGACTTGACCACCTACGCCGAGTACGCTTGCCGCTACGCCACGGGCGAGTTCAAGGAGCAGCGCAACCCGCCAAACTCCGCCGGCGAGCACGTCCTCATCGCCGCGTTCGTCGCTCCTGGAATGGTGTACCCGGTGAGCCGCAAGCCTGACTACACGCGACCCAGCAATTTGACGAGCAGCAGCAAGCTCAAAGATCGAGCGCTGCAACCGCAGTTCAACTCGCACTACGCGTTCGTCTCGGCGGCGCACAACTACGAGTGCATGGACGGCGCGCGCGACGGGGCCGTCATGGACTATGACGAGCTCGTGTGCGAAATACCGCAGCAGGCGCTTCCCGCGTACCGCCTGTACTTCCGCGCGCCCTGATCCGGCGGCGAGCGCGGACCCTAGTCCAACAAGGACCCTAGTCCAATAACCAACCAGTACGTTGCCGTCCTGTCAGTAGGTCTTGGGTCCAAGTCCAAGTAGTTACCACAAATTCGTACAATTAATTGTGGGTACAAGCGAACCGGTAAGGAAGTTGTGAAATTCTTTCCGGTCTGCTTTTCTGTGAGAGGGGCTTGTATTGTTAGACAATGTATTTTTTTTGAGCTTAGCCTTCGATGTTATGAAACAAACGCAAGGCGGACATGGCATATCGCTCTCGGGCCCACAGACATCCCCCGCACACCCGCCGCCCCCCGCGCGCGCCCCACCCCGGCCGGGAGAGAGGGGAGTGACAGTTTAGGACGGCAACAGAACACGAGTATCTTGCACTCCATGTGCAAGAACGCAGGGTAAATGTAAGCCGGATGGCTCACAGGCCACCTCTTGCGCCCCGACTGACCGATCTACCGCACTGGCCACTTCCGCCCCCTTGCTCCCAACCCACCCATCCACCTCGCCTCGGGCCGCGCCGCGCGATCTCGGTCGATCTCGCGCAATCTCGGGCGATCTCGGGGCCGCGCTGCGCTATCTCGGGCGATCTCGGAGCGTCGCTCGCGCGGCGGCACACCTGCTTGCCGCCGCCGCACGATGCCCGCCAGCGTCTCCAACATCATCACGCGTGTCGTCGTGCCCCGATGCGCCCCTCTCGCGATCACCCTGTGGCCTCTCCCGTTCAGTGAACAGACGGCGGGGCGCGACAAAAGAGAAAACACAACGTGCGCACAACTCAATCAACTGCCGTACATTGACGGTACATGACATGCCACAGCCCGTCACAGCTGCACGTAAAGGCATCAGGTCCCCCCTCAAGACCCCGGAACCCCCCCTCCCCCCTCCTGCGAGCTGCGTGCACCCACCCACCGCAGGGCCCCAACCCACCCCATCAGGGTTTGGTCGCCGCCGGTCCGTCTAGAGACTCTGTGTGTGGGCGTACGTAGACAGCCGCGGGCCATCATCCACGTTGGCACCGTCAGCCTGACCATCGTCGTCGTCTTCAGCGGCTGACACTGATGCGGTCGGCGCGATGCTCGCGCCTTTCGACTTGCGCGATGAGAGATGGCCCGACGGGGCCGAGTCGGGCAGGGGCTGCAGCTCCGGTGGCGGTGCCTCCTCCGTACTGCCGTGCGACACGCTCGCCAGCAGCTCGACGACCACCACGCCGCCCTCGATCCGCTTGGCCGGCGCGCCGCCCGCCCCCTCCTGCACCTCGAGCCCGAGCAGCGGCGCGAAGCACACCTCCTTCTCGAACGGGTACTGGCTGCACCACGAGATGTCGGCGCCGCGGCTCCCCATCGTCTGCTGGATCTCGTACACCACGCCCGTCGACGAGCCGCTCGCCGCGTACGCCAGCGCGACGCTGCGGTCCGTCGTCGCCGACAGGAAGCCGAACTCGACGCCTCCGCGGACGCCGAACTCGTCGCGGGTGAGGAACTCGTCCGGCAGGCGCAGCCCCGCCACGCCGCGGTACACCTTCTCCGCGCGCGAGATCTTGCTCAGCTTGGAGAGCGCGTCGCCCAGCGCGTAGATGGTCGCCGGGTAGGTGTTGCCCAGGCAGAGCTTTTGGAACTTGCCCGTCAGGAAGGCGGAGCCGGGCGGCACGCCGCGCAGCACGGCGCAGTACTTCTCGAACATGGGGCCGGTGTAGAGGCGGAGGGCGATGAACTCGTCGTCCCGGATCGGAGGCACGCCCACCGCCGCCAGGTGCGTGTCCACCTCCGCCCGCGCCTCTGCAAACTCCTCCATCGGGCGCGGCACGCGGCAGTGGGAGCGGCGCGTCGGGTCGTCGCGCAGCGCGGGCTCGTGAGGCCACCACGAGTCCTGCTCGTCGGGCCCCGCTCCCGACGGCGCGGCCTCGCCGAGCAGGAGGGGCCGCGCCGACTCCATCAGCCTCGGCCCTTCCTGTGGCGCGACGACAAAGGTGTGCTCGATCGCGGACGTCGTCGAGATGCTGTAGTTGCCCGTGGTGAAGGGCTCGCGGGAGTCCGCTGCTCCGTGGTGCTCCTGCTTCATCGCCTGGAGAAGCGGCACCTCCGGCCGCTTGCCGATGATGGCGGCGAGCCCTCCGAAGAGCGCCGACACCTCGCCGAAGCGCAGCGCGGGCACGACCAGGTCCACGCTCGCCTCGGCAGAGCGCACGAGCGTCACTCCGAGCTCCGAGCTCAGCCCGGGCGGCAGCGCGTGGAGCCGCGTCGCCGAAGCAGAGAGCAGCAGCGTGTCCGGCGAGACGCAGGTCACCTCGATGCAGAGCTCCGCCGATGGGCCGTCGCCCTCACCCTCCCCGTCGCTCGTGCCCTCAGCCTCGCCCTCGCCGGCGGTGACGTTCACCAGCGCCGGCTCGAGCTCGAGCAGCGCGCACAGCCGCTCCTTGAGCGAGGTGAGGGAGAGGGAGCCCAGCTCGCCGGCGACGTCGAGCCGCGCACGCAGCGTCGGCTGCGCCTCCTCGGCGGTGGCGATGAACTTGCCAGAGAGCGGAGGTGCGGACTCGACCCTCGCCACCGACGCCCGGCTCAGCGCCGCGGGCGAGCTCTCGTGCAGCGCTCGCAGCGCGGGAGCGAGCGCGTGAGCCATCACCTGGCCGAGTCCTTCTTCGTGCAGGTAGGCGGCGAGTCGCTCCTCGCACTGTGCATGCTCGCCCAGGTGCATCGCGAAGGCCTTCTCAAGCGAGCTGCTCCACACGGCGTCGCACCCCTTTGCTGCCCACTGCAGCCGACGTCGCAGCATGTGGCTGAGGATGCCTTTGATGTTGACCTCGCGGCCGTCGATCAGCTGCTCGATGCACCAGCTCTCCGCCTCGTCGGGCACCTCTGACGGGCTCGTCGCATCACCTGATGCCTCGCAGGCGGCCAGAGCCTTGGAGCTTAGCCACGCCTCCGCTCTGGCGAGGTCCTCCTCCGTCAGCTTGGCATTGTGTGCCAGCGCGTGAGCCAAGTCGAGCCTCAGACCTTGGATGGTCGCGTGGTGCTCCACCGACTCGTTGTCTTGCGCAAGCAGCTGCACCTTCAGGTGCTGTGCCCTCGCCTGTGCTCGCGCTTCTTCATCTTCGACACGCTTCATGGACGCCGCCGCATCCTGCTCCGCATTGCTAGCAGCAGCCTCGGCCGCTGCCAGCGACTTCATCGGGAACACGCGGCGGATGCAGGGAAGCAAGTGCTTTGCGAGAAAGGAAGGGCGCGCACGCGTCACTGCATCAGGCGACATTTCCTCCTCCGTACTGCCGTGCGACACGCTCGCCAGCAGCTCGACGACCACCACGCCGCCCTCGATCCGCTTGGCCGGCGCGCCGCCCGCCCCCTCCTGCACCTCGAGCCCGAGCAGCGGCGCGAAGCACACCTCCTTCTCGAACGGGTACTGGCTGCACCACGAGATGTCGGCGCCGCGGCTCCCCATCGTCTGCTGGATCTCGTACACCACGCCCGTCGACGAGCCGCTCGCCGCGTACGCCAGCGCGACGCTGCGGTCCGTCGTCGCCGACAGGAAGCCGAACTCGACGCCTCCGCGGACGCCGAACTCGTCGCGGGTGAGGAACTCGTCCGGCAGGCGCAGCCCCGCCACGCCGCGGTACACCTTCTCCGCGCGCGAGATCTTGCTCAGCTTGGAGAGCGCGTCGCCCAGCGCGTAGATGGTCGCCGGGTAGGTGTTGCCCAGGCAGAGCTTTTGGAACTTGCCCGTCAGGAAGGCGGAGCCGGGCGGCACGCCGCGCAGCACGGCGCAGTACTTCTCGAACATGGGGCCGGTGTAGAGGCGGAGGGCGATGAACTCGTCGTCCCGGATCGGAGGCACGCCCACCGCCGCCAGGTGCGTGTCCACCTCCGCCCGCGCCTCTGCAAACTCCTCCATCGGGCGCGGCACGCGGCAGTGGGAGCGGCGCGTCGGGTCGTCGCGCAGCGCGGGCTCGTGAGGCCACCACGAGTCCTGCTCGTCGGGCCCCGCTCCCGACGGCGCGGCCTCGCCGAGCAGGAGGGGCCGTGCCGACTCCATCAGCCTCGGCCCTTCCTGTGGCGCGACGACAAAGGTGTGCTCGATCGCGGACGTTGTCGAGATGCTGTAGTTGCCCGTGGTGAAGGGCTCGCGGGAGTCCGCTGCTCCGTGGTGCTCCTGCTTCATCGCCTGGAGAAGCGGCACCTCCGGCCGCTTGCCGATGATGGCGGCGAGCCCTCCGAAGAGCGCCGACACCTCGCCGAAGCGCAGCGCGGGCACGACCAGGTCCACGCTCGCCTCGGCAGAGCGCACGAGCGTCACTCCGAGCTCCGAGCTCGGCCCGGGCGGCAGCGCGTGGAGCCGCGTCGCCGAAGCAGAGAGCAGCAGCGTGTCCGGCGAGACGCAGGTCACCTCGATGCAGAGCTCCGCCGATGGGCCGTCGCCCTCACCCTCCCCGTCGCTCGTGCCCTCAGCCTCGCCCTCGCCGGCGGTGACGTTCACCAGCGCCGGCTCGAGCTCGAGCAGCGCGCACAGCCGCTCCTTGAGCGAGGTGAGGGAGAGGGAGCCCAGCTCGCCGGCGACGTCGAGCCGCGCACGCAGCGTCGGCTGCGCCTCCTCGGCGGTGGCGATGAACTTGCCAGAGAGCGGAGGTGCGGACTCGACCCTCGCCACCGACGCCCGGCTCAGCGCCGCGGGCGAGCTCTCGTGCAGCGCTCGCAGCGCGGGAGCGAGCGCGTGAGCCAGCGTCTCGCTGAAGTCGCGGGTGCCCAAGAGTGCCGCGAGTCGCTCCTCGCACTGTGCGTCCTCGCCCAGCTGCTCCGCGAAGGCCTTCTCAAGCAAGCCTTCCGGCGCCTCGGCCACACAAACAGAGCGGCGGCCGCCAACGACCACCGCGCCACTCGCTTTCGCCGCTTCTTGCAACGGCGAGCGCAGCGCCTTGGCGAGGAGAGCAGAGATGCTCACCTCGGGGGCCTCGAGCATCTCGTCGAGCGACCAAGCCTCGACCGCAGCGAGCGGCGAGTCCATCACAGCGCTCGACGCTTCGCACACAGCCGTTGCGGTGCTGTCGATCCAAGCAGCAGAACGAGACTCTTGACTGATCGGAGTGGATGCACTCGCTGCCGCAACCTGCTCGCGAAGACGACTAATGGTCCGCTCGAGCTTGGCGTTTCCCTCCTTGCGCTTGCGTAGCTCCTTTCTCAGTACCGCCGCTCTGGCGGCGCCCCTGGCTGCCTTGGCGGCGGCCGCCGCCGCGGCGGCGGCGGCGATGGCGCCCGCCACTAGGGCCGCGGCCTCGGCCGCTTTGATTGCTCCGATCGACGCCGAGACCGCCGCGGCTGCGGTGGCAGCGGTAGCTGTTGCTGCTGTGGTCGCGACGGTGACGCTCGCGGCGACGGCCGCTTCCACAAGGGGTTCGGCTTCCTCTGGAGGAGACAGAGGTGGAGATGGAGGCGGAGGCGGAGGGGCAGCGGTCGCAACCTCAACCTTGAACTGGGCTGGGCTGCCGATGCCACAGCCCTCGGGCTCGGAGTCCACCTGAACCAGCAGCGTGCCGCCCCGGTGAGCCTGGGTCACGTCGATGTCCTCGCCGCAGGCGCACCAGTCGTTGCAGCAAGCTGTGCCGCCGCACTGCCCGGCGAAGACGAGTGTCGTGGCAAGACGCCGACGCCTGGCGCCGGTGGGGCTGACGCTGTAGACGCTGTAGGCGAACGTGCTGCTGGCCTTGTACGCCAAGGAGAAGTCTGACGAAGCTTCGCCCGACGTGTCGCTCTGCTCGATGGTGAAGTTTGAGCTTGAAGAGACCACAGTGACTACCCCGGGCGCAGGCGGCGGCGCGGGGGGCGCGGAAGGGGGTGGGGTGGGCGGCGGAGAGGGCGGCGGCGGCGACGGCGGTGGCGACGGCGGCGGCGGTGATGGAGGTGGCGGCGACGGCGGTGGCGGTGAGGGTGGCGGCGGCGAGGGTGGCGGCGGCGAGGGTGGCGGCGAGGGTGGCGGCGGCGATGGAGGCGGCGGCGAGGGCGGAGGCGGTGAGGGCGGCGGCGGGCTGGGTGGCGGGGGTGAGGGTGGCGGAGGCGAGGGCGGCGGCGGCGAGGGCGGCGGTGGCGATGGCGGCGGCGGGCTGGGCGGTGGCGGCGAGGGCGGTGGCGGCAAGGGTGGAGGCGGCGAGGGTGGAGGCGGCGAGGGTGGTGGCGGCGACGGGGGTGGCGGTGAGGGAGGGGGTGGCGAGGGTGGGGGCGGCGAGGGCGGCGGCGAGGGTGGAGGCGGAGACGGCGGCGGCGGCGAGGGCGGTGGCGGCGAGGGCGGCGGCGGCGAGGGTGGAGGCGGTGATGGAGGCGGAGAGGGCGGCGGCGGCGAGGGTGGCGGTGGCGAGGGCGGCGGCGGCAAGGGTGGCGGTGGTGAGGGCGGTGGTGGCGAGGGAGGTGGCGAGGGTGGGGGCGGTGATGGAGGTGGTGGCGAGGGCGGCGGCGGGGAGGGTGGCGGTGGCGAGGGTGGCGGCGGCGATGGGGGCGGCGAGGGCGGCGGCGGCGAGGGCGGCGGCGAGGGGGGCGGTCGAGGGCGGCGGCGGCGAGGGTGGCGGCGGAGACGGCGGCGGCGGCGATGGTGGTGGCG
>NW_005196310.1:121324-164750 GCF_000372725.1 Emiliania huxleyi CCMP1516 | reverse complement strand
ACCAATCGCGAGGAACAAAGCGAACGATTCTGGCAAAAGCGAGTCACCATTACATGCTCGGTCCGCCTTTAGAGTAGGCCCAATCGATGGACCTTTGGAGTACAGGACGAGGTTTCCATCAGTCTGGAATCTGAGTTCAAAGCCCTCAGTTGTGCCGGTGGCGGATTCGGCATTGCCGCTGACCGCATCCCCCGACACGGTGAGCTTCCCAGTGTAGTGGACAAGGTTGCCATCCGCCTGGAGGACGAGTGTGTCGTCGCCGTTAGCGATGCACTGGCCACGACTGAGGGTGTCGCCTGGCACCATCACGCCACATGGGAAAGGCTCGTAAAGGCCGCTGCAGTACGAGCAGCTCCCGTGGGACAGTAGAGCGCTCAGAGCGACAGCGAAGGATATGCGATGCATTCCTGCGCCAATGGATGTTTGGGAGTCATAGCACGTGGGCGAGCGGGGCCTGTAGCAGGGAGGCTTGGGCTCTCGCGGACCTACACCGTCGCAGCGGTCAAGTGGGCGAGCGGTAAAGGCACGATGAGCCGCTGCGGCGTGGGCATGGCGGTTTGGTAAGAATAGGTGAGCGAGCGGGGCGAGGTGGCGGTCGGCGAGTGGTCACGTGCGGCGTGAGGACGACCCGGTGATCGTAAAGCAGAGCGTGTTGGGTGCGCAGTGCGACGCAGGCTGCGCGGCACGGGCGGGCTGGGGGCGTGCCGGGGAGGCGGACCAGAGAGGAGCGAAGTGCTCAAGCAATTCACGTGGGCAGAGAGCCGCGCACCCTGACCAACTGGTCAAGGACGCATCCGACAGCGTGACATCCTTTACTCGAGTACCGACGAATCAAAAGGGAGACGACGCGTGATTCTCTTTAGGGACACACACACACACACACACACACACACACACACACACACACACACACACACACACACACACACACACACACACACACACACACACACACACACACACACACACACACACACACCGCTCACCCACGCGCACCGGGCCTTGCACTTTGAATGCCGTGGGGCTCCTGTCGTTAGACGTGGAGACGCGAGGGTTGCCCCCCCTTGCCCCACCACCTCGTGTGTGTGGAGAAGTTTACCTTACCTTACCTTACCACCGCTCGTACAGCCACCACCTCGCAACAATCTCTCTCCACCGTGCACCTCTCGCACCTCGACAAGGACTACATCAAGGAGACAGCGAAACCATCCATCCGCGCCGACGCCATCGGCGTCTCTACCGCCTCCCAGACATTGGTTGTCGGATCATACCGCTCGACCGAGCTGAGGGTCGAGGCGCCGTTGTGCCCGCCAACAGCATACAACTTGCCGTCGAGCGCCGCCGCGGCCAGCATCATCCTCACTGTAGTCATCGGCGCCACTGCCTCCCACGCGTTCGTCACGGGATCGTACCGCTCCACCGAGCTGAGCCGTATGCCGTCGTGACCACGCCCGCCCGCAGCGTACAGCTTGCCGTCGAGCACCGCCACGGCGAGCCTGCTCCGAGCCTCCGCCATCGGCGCCACCTCCTCCCAGGCGTCCAAGGCCGGGTCGTACCGCTCGACCGAGCTGAGGATGCCACCGCCGTACCCGCCCACAGCGTACAGCTTGCCATCGAGCACCGCCACGGCGTGATTCTCGCGTGCTGTCGCCATCGGCGCCACCGCCTCCCACGCGTTCGCAGCCGGGTCGTACCGCTCCACGGAGCTGAGGAGGCCGTCGTCGTCATCGCCTCCCACAGTGTACAGCTTGCCGTCGAGCACCGCCATGGCGTGAACAAACCGCTCGACCGCCATCGGCGCCACAGCCTCCCACGCTTTCGTTTCAAAGTCGTACCCCCCCCCCCCCCCCCCGCTCCACCAGGTTGGAAGTTGCGCCGTCCTCCTCGTCGTCCTCGCCATCGTCTACCGCAACTTGGCCGCCCGCCGCGTAGAGCTTGCCATCGAGCACCGCCGCGCCGACATAGTTTCGTGCCGAAGGCATCGGCGCGACAGCCTCCCGCTCCCACTCATTCGTTGCCGGGTCGTACCGCTCCAGCGAGTCGAGGAACTCGTAGTCGCTGTCGTGGCCGCCGAACACGACCAGGCGCGGCCGCTCGCGCTTCTTCAGCGTCTCCTTCCAGCCGCGGCGCCACGCGCGGCACGTCCCCTTGACGGCGTGCGCCTTGGTCGGCAGCTGGGCGAGGATGTGCGGGGCGAGGTCCGGCGAGAGGAGGACCTCGGAGAGGACCCACTCGGGCTGCTCCACGAGCCGTGCGGCGTGCTCCTCCGCCACGCGCAGCGCGGCGTCGCTCGCGCCCGCCTGCGCCTCGATGATGGCGCACAGCTGCGCTGGCGAGAGGCCCGCGACGCGCGCGCCGATGCGGTGGGAGGCCATGGCGCTGCGTTTCTTTTTTGTGCCGTGCGGGGCGCTCGAGCGTGACATGACGGACATCGGCGACGACGAGCGGGGAGACGACACCGACGATCGCCCGCTTGACATCTCGCCGTCGGACGATGCGGCCACGTGAAGAAGGTGTGACACCGTCGCACTGCGGGGCATGCCCCTCTCCCCGGTGGCAGGGGATGAGACAGTGCCGATGCTGCAGCACTTTGCGCGGCATTACAATGACATCAGCCAACGGCGTGGCGATGTCGCGCGCGTCTACGCGGTGCGCGCACGAGACAAGGAGTTTGGCCTATGCCACACGTACGAGCTTGGCCGCTTCTGTCCGTCCATGCTGCCGTCGGCGCAGCGCATCCCGCCTATTGGCGACCTCTTCACGCAGCACAGCACCTCTCCAGTCCCGAAACAGGGCACGCTCGCTGCTGTCGGGGCCCACGAAGCGTGGATCGCGTGCCTGGCGGCGTGCGAGGAGATTGACAAAAACACGCCGCAGTCGGAGGCGATCAGTTCCAGGGAGGCGACTCGCTACATCTCGATCTCCCAGTTCGGCGCTGCTGGATGGCTCGACATGCGCCCTGATGGGCTCTACCACACGAAGATGGTGTCGGCGATGTTCCTGACGGCGATACAGCGCAGGCACGGGCTCTACTTGTCGGTGATTGCGCCCACTCTCGTCGAGCAGGCTGCCGCGGGCGAGGCGAAGT
The DNA here is from genome assembly GCF_000372725.1 of Emiliania huxleyi CCMP1516. Classification (NCBI taxonomy): domain Eukaryota; phylum Haptophyta; order Isochrysidales; family Noelaerhabdaceae; genus Emiliania; species Emiliania huxleyi. The sequence goes on along the minus strand of NW_005196310.1, from coordinate 161,662 downwards.
TTCTGCCACGGGGCGTCTACAAGCAGCGAGAAACTACTCGGGTAATTCTCGAGAACCTCGAGAAGGAAGTCGCACCCCCACGGGGCAACGGTATCACGAATTCCCGCCATCTGTGCGTGAAGCCCCACCGTGTGTATGGCCCGCAAGGTGATCTTCCTCATCGGTGCGGACGACGACGTCGTCCTCGACCCGCGCCTCGCCGAGCGGCGCCGCCGCGCCCGCACCTCGGGGGCCGCCGCGCCGCCGCCCGCCGCCTCGCGCTGGGCCGGCCGCCAGTCGGACGAGGCGATCGTTGCGTGCGTCGGTGAGCGGTTCGCGGAGCTGGAGGTGTGCGTGGCCCGAACGCCGGAGGAGCTGCTGCGGAGCAACGCCGAGGCCGTCGTCGTCATCTCGTACCTCACTCAGACGTCATTTGCGTGGTACGCTCGCTTCTTTGACGCGCTGCGCGAGCTCGAGGCACGCGGGACCAAGGTGTACCCTTCCGCTGCCTTCAAGCAGCTCGTCTCCTCCAAGGCGGACTACCTCCTCCTCCTCGAGCGGACCGGCCTCCCCGTCTGCCCAACTCGCCTCCTGGGCCAGGCGGCGCTCACCGAGCCGGCGACCTCCTCCGCCACTGACGGCAGCGCGGGCGGCAGCCGGGCGGACCCGGTTGCTCTCGAGGCTGCGCTGCGCTCCTCGCTCTCCGAGCTCGGCCTGCTCTCCACCCGGGAGGGCGGGCGCCCCTCACCCGCCTCGCGCCGCTACGCGCCCTTCCAGCTGGTGAGCAAGCCCTCCAACGCCGACGGCGGGTACGGCGTCGCCTTCTGGCTGGGCGGCGGCGAGGCGGCGGCGGAGGGCGAGGCGGCGGTGGCGGAGGTGGCGGAGGAAGAGGAGGGTCCGTCGCTGCCGCTGCTGTCCTCCCTCCGCCTCGCCGCGGTCCTCACGTGCGGGTGCGAGCTGCCGCAGCTGACCGGCGGGACTGCGGCCGCCCCGCCGCCCGCCCGCCGCCCGCCCACACGCCGTGCAGTTCGGGCGTCGCGCGGGCGGGGCGAGGGGGAGGGCGGCGGCGGAGAGGCCGGGCGGCGCCGCTACCCTTTCCAGCGCTACCTCGAGACGGTCGGCTTGTCGGATGGGCGGCCTCACGTGCTGCTGCAGCCGCTGGTGCCGTCCGTGGCGATGCAGAGGCCGAGCTGCACTCGCTGTTGGATCGAGTCTTGAGTCATTCGTAGGTGCCGTCCGTGGCGATGCAGAGGCCGAGCTGCACTCGCTGTTGGATCGAGTCTTGAGTCATTCGTAGGTGCCGTCCGTGGCGATGCAGAGGCCGAGCTGCACTCGCTGTTGGATCGAGTCTTGAGTCATTCGTAGGTGCCGTCCGTGGCGATGCAGAGGCCGAGCTGCACTCCCTGTTGGATCGAGTCTTGAGTCATTCGTAGGTGCCGTCCGTGGCGATGCAGAGGCCGAGCTGCACTCCCTGTTGGATCGGGTCTTGAGTCATTCGTAGGTGCCGTCCGTGGCGATGCAGAGGCCGAGCTGCACTCCCTGTTGGATCGAGTCTTGAGTCATTCGTAGGTGCCGTCCGTGGCGATGCAGAGGCCGAGCTGCACTCCCTGTTGGATCGGGTCTTGAGTCATTCGTAGGTGCCGTCCGTGGCGATGCACTACGAGGTGAAGCTCTACTTCCTGCGCCGACAGCCCTTCTACGCGGCCCTCGTCTACGGGAAGGAGTCGGTGGTGGCGAGGGTGGCGAGGCCAGCCTCCGACCCGGCGCTGTTTGCGTACTTTGCGCCTCTGCTGCGCGAGTCGCGCCGTGTCCTCGACGCACCGCCCCCCCTCCCGCCGGGCCGCTCAAGCCCTCCTCCTCAACCAGCGAAGCCATCTAGCAGCCACGCATAGGCGCTCCCTCCCGACGGGCCTCTCGACCCAAAGATCCTCCTCCGCGTCGACTGGTGCGTCGGCAGGCCGCAGGGGCCAGCGCAGCGCACGCAGGGCGGAGGCGGCGGCAGCGGAGGCGAGGAGGGCGGCGGCGATAGGGGCGGCGGCGGCGGCAGCGGAGGCGAGGGAGGCGGGGGCGGGGGCGGAGGCGACGGCAGCGGAGGCGAGGAGGGCGAGGGCGAGGCGCGAGGGCGCGAGGCGCCCCCGCCGTCGCCGCGATCGCTCAAGCGCTCGCTGCAGCTGCGCGCAGGCCGCGCCGAGTCGCCGGAGCGCCGGCTGCGCGCGGCGATGGCGGCGCAGGCAGAGGCGCCGCTCTCGGGCGAGGAGGCGTACTTCATCAACGAGGTCGAGATACACCCGGGCTACTACGTGGATTGGGACGAGGCGCCCGACGAGACTATCGAGCCGCTCGCCGAGGCGTACGGAGAGTACCTCGTCGAGCTCCTCTGTGGCCCCGCGCCACCGGCTCCGCACGCGCAGCCGCCAGCGGGGATACAGATGCCTCCGGCGTAGAGTCTAGAGAGACAGAGTTAAGAGACAGAGTGTGGCACCCTGGCAGGGAATATCCCTGTGGGGGGGCGCGCGGGGGCATGCTGTCTTTCACTTGGTAAAGGGCGCTCGCTCTATTTTCCCTCGTTAGCGTGCGTGTGCACCGGCGCACCGGGGCGCTATCCGCTTTCTGCACACGACAGTGCACAGATGGTCAGTCAGACGCACACGCGCGTCGACAGTACTATACGACACGACACGAGTAAAACGCAATTTTTTTTATACGACACGACACGTTTCAGAGAGGTGAGACGGACACTATATTCGCGGCGCGGCAAGGCCGCGCCCAATCCGGTGCAGTGCGTCCGCCTCGGCGTAGTAGCCCGCCCTCGCCGCGTGCCGCGCCTGCTGGCCGAAGAAGTCCTCGTCGGGAGGCAGGCGCGCCGCCGCCATCTCCTCGCCCAGCCAGCGCGCGAGGGGGAGCTGGCGGCAGTTCCACATCGCGCACGCCGCCGCCGTGTGGAAGGGGAGGCTTGGAGGCAGCCCAGCAGCGCGCATCTCCTCGAGGAGGAAGAGGACGCGCCTAGGCGAGATGTGGCGAGATGTGGCGAGATGTGGCGAGATGTGGCGAGATGTGGCGAGATGTGGCGAGATGTGCCGAGGTCGCGTCTCCCCGTCTCGGGTCGGTGCGGTGCACAGCCTCGCGATCTCGGCACATCTCGGCTGATCTCGGCTGATCTCGGCTGATCTCGGCTCCTCTCGGCTCGGCCTCGCCTCGGGTCGGAGCGGTGCAGTGTCGCCAGAGCCGCGTATGTGCCGCCGTCCCAGCACACGCCCTCCCTCTCCATCCGGGAAAGCGTCGCCTGAGTCAGAGAGCCACAGCCACCGGCGGTGAAGGCCGCGCTCTACACAGCACGCCCCCCCCCTCCCCTACCCCTCCCGGGCTAGCGTCGCCTTGACGCGACTACCCGCCGCCGCCCCTCCACCGCCCGCCGCCGCCGCCGCCTCGCCCTCGGCGCGGGTCCCAACGCCGCCCCTCCCGTCGCCGCCCCTCTCGCCGCCGACCTGTTTCTCCTCCGCCGCCCGAAGCAGTCGCAGGTACTCCTGCACCGCCCCGCCGCTTCTGAGTCTGGCGGTAGCCTCTGCGCCCGCCTCTGCGCCAGCCTCTGCGCCAGCCTCTACGCCCGCCTCTGTGTTCATCTTTGCTCCCGCCGCCGACACCGCCGCCGACTCCGCCGCCAACCCCGCCTCCACCGCCGCCGACTCCGCCGCCGACCCCGCCTCCACCGCCTCCACCGCTGCCACCGCCTCTCCCGCACCTACTCCCACCTCCTCCGCCCCCTCCTCAGGAGTGAGCAAGAGCGAGCCCGCCACGCCGCTGATGCCGCTCCCGCCGGCGCCGCCGTCACCCCCTCCGCCTCCCAATCCTGCTCCACCACCACCACCACCACCACCACCACCACCACCAGCGCCCAGCGGCCGGGCGTACAAGTTGAGCATCGCGTTGAAGTCGGCGACGGAGCGGCGCGGAAGCGCGTGAAAGATCTCCTCGGCGGCCGATGCGGCGCCGCACCGCGCGCACGCGTGGAGGACGGCGCGCCAGGACGCCTCCCTCGCCGCTATCCCCTCCGCCGCCGCCTCCTTCAGCGCGCGGCGTGCCGTCCTCCAGTTGCCCGCGGCACACTGCAGCGCGACAAGAGCGTGCAGCGCGTCGGCCGGCGCGGGAGGGACACCCGAGCGCGCCGCACCCGGCTGCCCTGGAGGTGTCGGAGCACCCTCCACGTCCCACTCTCGTAGGGGCGGGTCGGATTGAGCACGGCCGAGGGCGCCTGCGGCCACCCGCTCCATCCCGCGGCGCGAGCCGCGCGGACGAGCCCGCGCCTCGGCGCGGACGCGCTGTCGGAGCGCGATGGCGCGCTGCCGAAGGCCGGGCGGCAGTCCAGGCGCGGCGATCGGAACGGGGCGGGGCATAGGAAAGTGTGGCTACTGTGGTGCATGAATGCTTGCCCAGGTGTGAACAACACCTCGTGACCACGGCGCCGCAGGCGCCTGTTGATGGGTCCAGGTGATAGCCCTGGATGGGCAATGCATACGCCTAGTTGGGCCTTAGATCGCCCGACCGCGTCCCGGTGCTCTGTGGTCGGATTTGTGACGCCGCCGCACCGCGCCGCGGCCGGGGGCCCTCCTGAGGCCAAGGATGGCCGTGGCGTACCGGGATGAGCTCTGGGAGGTGGAGTGTCAGTGAGTATATTGTAGAGACAGACCGTGTGCACACTATCTCTCACTCTAGCTAAGCCAGGGGAGGCGATGCTGGGGCCGTACAGCAGCTTGATGGTGCTTCGCCGGCATGCGTCCCGGAGCGGTGCCGGACGGGCGGTCCGGGGGAGAAAACTCAGGACAACGCCGACACCGCTCTGATTCGACTTTTGACTTCAAACAAAGACAGTCGCACGCGCCACAGCACGGCGCGTGCGACTGTCAGGAGCGGATCCGTCAGTTAGTTGTGTTCACGGCGCGATCGTGTCCTGAGTAACCTGGGCAACCATTCAGGGCGACGAGTAGCTCGTGGGAAGGCAGCCCGCGGGAACCCGCCGCCTCCCAAATAACCCGGGGGAAAGGTGTCCACACCCCAAATCGGGTCCGGACTTCGGACCCGATTTCGCTGCCGCCTCGCGCGCGCCGCTGCTGCCCTCGCCGTGCAGCCCCCGCGGTCGCAGAGAGTGCCATCGTGCGGACTGGCGGTCGACTCGCCACATCGGTTTCAACTCACGCGCGCCCGGCCGATCGCGCAGCGTCGCGTTGAGCGTGCTGTTCCGCGTCGTCATCCAAGCTGGTGGGCCCCAGCACGACGCGAAGAGGCGCATCACACTGCCGTCATTGCTATTGCGGCTGCCATTGCTGCTGCTGCTGCTGCTGCTGCTCTTGCTGCGCGCCAGCGCCGCGCGCACGATCGGCGTCTGCGTACGGCGGCGGGTCGGCTGCTGTGCGAGCAGCTATGCCTCGCGGACGTGATCCTGATGAACAAGGCGGACCTCGTGAGTGAGGAGGCGCTGGGCGTGGCGGTGCAGCTCGTGCGTTGCCTCAACCGCACCGCGCGCGTGCTGCCGACGCGTCGCGCGCAGGTGGCCGACGTCGGCTCCCTCCTGAATCAGCACGCCTTCTCGTTGCAGCGAGCGCTCGCCGTGGACGCACGCTTCCTGGAGGACCGCGAGAATAGTAACGGCGCCCGCGAGAGCGCGCGCCCGCAGCAGCCGCGCCCGGCAGCGCCGCGTTTGCGTTTGCGCGCCGCCCGCCCTCGCGCCCGCCACCGCCGATGCCGAGACTCGCAGCCGAATGGGAGACGGCAGCAGCGAGCCACGTGCACGCGCTCTTTGGATCCGTGGGCCTCGAGGCGGCATGCGATCTGGACGAGCTGAGCTTCCACGATTGGATCGAGGGCGTGTTTGCGCAGTACGGCAAGCGGCTGTACCGGTGCAAGGGCATGCTCTTCTTTGAGACGGCGTGCGCGAGCCGACCGCGGTGCCACGTCGAGTGCGAGCGCATGGCCGCGGATGCCGTCGAGGCACAGGTGGCGGCTGAGCGCCGCTCGCGGCTGATCTTCATCGGGAGGACACGAGGGATTGAGCAGGTGCTGGAGGGGGGCTTCGCGGCGCTGTGAGGTGAGAGCAGGACGACGCGAGCGGAGCAGCACCGCATGTTTGAGCTTTTGGCAGCCAGGCCGGCCGGGCGGCTGGGGCCGCGCGCGGAGTCACGTCTCAGTGTGTCACGAGCAGCGGTCTCTGTGTGTTATTGTTATTCCGATATTGTTATTTTGTGTATACACACACTCCGCGTGACCGCACCGGCCTAGCTCGTCTCTGTGTGTGTGTCGGTCGTCTCTAAAGCCGTATACGTACAACCACAGCCACATCTGTAGCGAGCTTGCTGCGTGCCACTCCTCGTTGCGACCCAGAGCCACGCGGCGGCAGCACCTTGGTCTCGAGCGCATGGATGAGAGCGGCCGGGGCATCGTGGTGTGCGTGCTCCCGGCTGTCGTAGACGAGAAAGTGAGCAACGTGGCGCAGGTAGCTTTGCCGCTCCTCTATCTCGCGTGACGGCATCTGCAGCAGCTCGGCTAAGCGCGTCGACGCGTCTTTGGGCGGCACGTCGACGACAATCTTGCTCCAATTGATGAGGAGCGGGAACGGATACGCCGGTGGCGCGACGCGCTCGTCGCGACGGTAGCCGTCCACGCGCACAGGTAGGCAACCATGGAGCAGCGCAAAGTAGAAGCGAGCGGTGAAACCCTTGCTGTCGCCGGTCGGGCATAGGCAAAACGTCGACGACAGTGCAATCTGGGCGGCCTCAGCTGGCCCGTTCATGTGCTCCGTGATCAGTACGCGGTCGTCTGGCACATTAACGAGCTTGCTGGCCGCTCGAAGCTTGCCGGCGATCTCGCCGCGCACTCCGGCGCGCTTCATATTCGCGTTCATTGAGGCCAACAAACGACGCGGACCAACGGCGGGCGCCTTGAAGCCAAATGGCAGCCACTGTGACACACGGTGCGGCACGGTCAGGCCATGCCGCAAACGATGTTTATCTCGATTGGCTGCCAGCCGCAGGTCATGCACGCTGCCGCTGTAATCGTCGTCGCCGAGGTGCAGCACAATGGAAGAGCTCATCAGCGGGTTGAGCCCAACGCCGACGAACTGGCTGTCGCAGCTAAACAAGAAGAGGTGCCGCGAGGCGGTCTGGTTGTTGAGATGCGTCAGGTTCTTTCCGATTGCGATTGCGGAGCGCATCATCTCGCGGTGCATGCAACGCTCGTTGCCAGGCATGTTCTTCACCTGCCATCCCAGCGTCATCATGGTGCCAAAGAAGAATGGCACCAGGAATAGATCTGCGTTGTTTGGATCGGTTGTGTGCTGGCACGTCTCCATGAGGCGATGGTAGATGGGAACTTCGGCTGTGTATTGGCGGATATTGTTGTATCCAAACGAGCCGTAGTTGCAGTGCGCCTCAAGGCATGAGATATTTCGTGCTGTTGCGTCTGCGCTCACCCGGACGTTGGAGGTGCCAAAAATGTGACCTGTGCGCTGCTGAAATCGCAGGTGGTGCAACAGTTCCCTATACACAAAGAGCCTCAAGCGACAAGCATGACGCCGCAAGGGTGTATTGCTGCCGTCACCACGGTTGCCGTGGACGGCGGAGGCGTTGGCCTCGGCCATGCGTGCGCGACTGGAATCGAAGGCGATGCGCGCGGCGCGCGCTTGTTTGGAGTTTGGGATCTGAGCCGGAACCTCGACTGCTGTCGGCGGCAGCGAGGCCTGCCTCGGATGTCGTCATGCTGGTGCCCCGCAGGCTGCAAGCCACGTCGATCGCAGACCCGACCCGTGCGCAAAATAGCGGGCATGCAGCACTGGCGTGGCCCGCCAGGGCGACCGGAGCAGCCGTGTCCGCCGCACAGCCCGCAAGTAGCGTTGCAGCAGACTTGGTGGGTCGGGTGCACGACGCCGGCCGAGCAGTCGGCGAATCGACGAGAGGAGGCCGTGTGCCCCACGAGCCTGATGGAGAGGTTGAGACGGTGGTGGAAGACCAGGCGGTGCGCCTCGGCTGACGGCGAGAAGGACGAAAACGAGAAGGACAACCCCTTCGGCGGACCCCTTCCGGCTCCCGAGACCCATCCGAAGCACCGCGCTGGCGCGCTTTGGCCTCGACTTTGACGACGGAGCCGCACATGCGCGGGCGGCCCTCGCGGTGATTGGAGTCCACAGAGAGCTAGCGGCGGAGTTCCTCCGGGGGGAGACCAGGGAGAAGGTGCTTGTGGCGGTGGGAGCGGCCCTCCTCCCAGGAGCGGAGCCAACCGTGTCTAGGAAGGCAGTCAAAGGCCTGTTCTGCGCCACCGAGATGGATGGCACGTACTCCGCGTGGCGCACCCGTAATGACATCCCGGAGGATAGGTCGCTGGGAGAGGGCCCGATCGCGTTGGGGGGGGGCGAGACCTTCAACGTCCGGGAACTATTCCGGCAACAGTCGCTCCGTACGCAATGGCTCGCCGAACAGTTGACGGACTTGCACGAGACTGTGGGGTACTGGAACCTGCACGAGGCGAACGTGAACCCGCCTGGGGGGGCGACCGACCCGGCACGCACGCTCAAATCGGACGTGGTTTCGGAACTGGAGGCGGTCTCCAGGATGGCCAAATGGAACTGGGCGTGCGCGACGGGCCGTGCGGTCATCAGCCTTCAGCATGACGGTGTCGTGATAGTCCCGCTGCCGAGAGACCATGGCAATGAGGAGGAGCTGCGCCGGGACCTGCAGAGAGTCAGCTCATACATCAGGAGCGCGAAAGCAAAGGCCCGCGCCGTTGCCATCGGCGCCACCTCCTCCCAGGCGTTCGAGCCGCGTCGTACCGCTCCACCGAGCTGAGGAGGCCGTCGTCGTCGTTGCTGCCGCTCACAGCGTACAGCTTGCCGTCGAGCACCGCCACGGCGTGATGGCACCGAGCCGTCGCCAGCGGCGCCACAACCTCCCATGCATTCGTAGCCAAGTCGTACCGCTCCACCAGGTTGGAAGGTGCGAAGTTTATGTCGCCGCCCGCCGCATACAACTTGCCATCCAGCACCGCCATGCCAGGGTGCCGCGACTCCGCCATCGGCGCCACCACCTCCCGCGCATTCGTCGCCGCGTCGTACCGCTCCGCCGAGCTGAGGTAGCCGTCGTCGTCGTCGTAGCCTCCCACAGCATACAGCTTGGCGTCGAGCACCGCCACGGCGTGAGAATCCCGCACCGCCGCCGTTGGCGCCACCGCCTCCCACGCATTGGTAGTCAGGTCGTACCGCTCCACCAGGTTGGAAGGTGTGCCGTCAGCCTCACTCTCGCCGCCCGCCGCGTAGAGCTTGCCATCGAGCACCGCCATGCTGACATACTTTCGTGCAGACGGCATCGGTGCCATCGCCTCCTCTTCCCACGCGTTCGTAGAGGGGTCGTACCGCTCCATCGAGCTGACGAACTCGCCACAGTTGTCATCGCCGCCGACCACGACCATGCGCGGCCTCTCGCGCTTCGCCATCGTCTCCTACGAACGCTATCCATCCTCACCGGCCCCCATCCCCGTGGTCGGCCTCGCTCGCCGCGCCAAGCCGCGGCCCGGTCCACCCGGCGGCCAAGGGCGGGGAGGGGGCCACCCGCGCTCGCGCAGCCTAGCAGCGGCGTGACTCGATAAAAGGAACGGCGCGCCAGTCCCGTGCCCGATCGTAACATTCTTTTGTGAAGGACGGCACCGCTCGCAATTCTGTAACCGCCGCAAGACCGGATTGACGTGGGCGGGCTGCTTCCTCGACCCGCACGCCGCCACCCCTCGCACGGCGCCCATGGGACAGAGCTTGCCGGCGGCGGAGGGGTGGCTCTACAAGCGGCACGAGCATAAGCCTGCCTGGGGAAAGCAGTGGGCCAAGCGATACGTGACCCTCAACGCCAAGCGGGGAACGCTCGCCATCGGGAAAAGTTAGTTGTAAGCCCCGCTGGCCCATCCCAACGCCGAGAGGCAAGAGGTGCACGTGCGAGCATCACGAGCCCGCAGCTGAGTACCACGCTGTCGCTCCGCCTTGCAGACGCGACGGCCGAGCCCAGCACGGCAGTGCCGCTCTGTGACGTGTCTTTGGTCAAGCGGGTGGAGGGGGCGAATGTTGACTGGAGCGACAACGTATTTGAGGTGCAATCTGCAGCAGAGACGTAGAAGGGGCGGAGTGGGAGGGGGCCACCCGCAGGCATCCGGTCTGGCCGCGCTCTGGCCCCTGCTGCCCTGCTCGAGCCCAACGCCCATGGCTGTCAGGTGCGGTGCGGTCCCATCACGCTCCACCTCCGCGCGACGAGCAGCACGGAGTGCGAGCGCTGGGTCGGCGCGATCCGATGCCAGGTGGAGGACTGGAGGTCCGACGAGGGGCTGCGAAGAAAGGCGATCTCGAGCGGCGCACCCGCAGCCATCGCCAGCCAGTACCCGGCGAGACCTTGAGCCTTCGTGAGGGTCTCCAGACTTGGCGGTTGGCGCTGAGGCTGACGGCTTGGCTTTTGTAGGCGGAGATGGAGCGGCAGAGAGCGCTGATGGAGGGGGCCAAGGCGCCTGGCTCGCGGCTCGAGGTATGAGAGTCTGGCGCCGTACGGTTGACCTTACAGAGCCGTGACGCGTGACGCGTGAGCGTGACACCCCCGTGTTGAACCCCGCCGCTCTCCCCGCTCCCCGGCTAAAGTACCGTACGGTGCGCGGCCAGAAAGTGTATCCCGTATCTGCGCTGCCGGGGCAGCCAGCGCTGTGTCTTTTCTTGCTCGCCGCGTAAAGGTAAAGTAATCACCGTAATAAGTGATAGACGACAGACACCCCGTAAGGTAAGGTAAGGTAGATTTCTCCCCACACACACAAAGTGGTGGGGCAAGGGGGGGCGACCCTCGCATCTCCACGCCCGGACACGGGCAGGAGCCCCACGGCATTCAAAGTGCAAGCACTGGCCCGGTGCGGTGCACGTGGGTGAGCAGCCTGCCCCTCCCTCCCGACAAACCAACTCCCGCACACACACAATCGCACTCTGGCCATCGAATGACTCCGAATGACTCACTGTGTGTGCTAAGACAGAATCTCCGCAGACATCCAAAACGGGCCGTGCCGCGTTTGTGGTGTCTTCTCAAGCACTAGCATCCGGACGCCGCACTCGAGCGGGCGGGTCACATCTATGTGGGCCCAGTGTGCGCACTAGGCGCATATGCTAGTGCTATCCTGCCCTATGGGAGGCAGAGGGATGGGGGGAGGGGGGGGCAGAGGTAAGGTGGGGTGAGACTGGGGAGGGCCTCAAAGGTCCTCAGACAGACACGTGACACACGACAATCGACATCTGGTACAACAACGAGAAACCAAAAGCTTCAAGGCACACACAGACACGTGCCCATGCACGTGTCTCGAGTCCGTGTGTTGGCGAGTGCGTGGAGCCGCTGGTTCGGCCTGGGGTGCGATGCATTGCCTTGGTCACTACGCCAAAGTGCGGAGGACGGCGGGTGTGCGACTGCAGCCGACTATAAATACTCGCGAGAGAGAGAACTGTACGCGTGTACGGGTACGAGCCCCACACGGCTGTTTAGCTATGCGACGACCCGACCCAACAGGTGGTGTTGAACGGCAGATCCACCGTCTTGTGGAACTCCTCCCAGTCCACCTGCGGCACCCCCTCGTCGGTGATGGACATGGTGGGGGCGAAGCCAGCGTCGAAGCGGAGGTCGGAGCTCATGTACGAGTGGCGCGCCTGATTTCATTCGCCGTTCAATGAGTCGATTCACGAAGCGAGCGGCGCTGGAGGCGCGTCAGCATTTGGTGATTTGAATACATCGTGGTGGTCGGCTCTTGGCCTGGTGCAGGCGCGCCTGGAAGGTGTTTGAGCTCATCGGGTCGATGCCCTCGACCAACACGATCACCTCGAGCTCGCTGTCCTGTGGGGTGGCCGGCCAGATGGGGCGGGCGGGGCGGGGCGGGGCGGGGCGGGGCGGGTGGTGGAGTGAGGCGGGGCGGGGCGGGGTGGCGTGAGGCGGGTCGGGGTGGAGTGGGACGCGGGGGCGGACGGGCTGGTGCGAAGAGGCCTCCCAATGCTGTCGAATCCGCTCGCGCAGCGCGAGGAGAGAAGGCTCCGGCATCAGCTTGCCGTGCCGAGGCGTACCCGTCTCGGGACGCGGCGGAAGTGGCGGGGGCAGTGGCGACGGCAGTGGCGGCGGCAGTGGCGGCGGCAGAGGCGGCGGCAGAGGCGGCGGCGGCGGCAGCGGCGGCAGCGGCGGCGGCGGCGGCGGCGGCGGCCCCCGCGTCGGCGTATCCGGCGGCGGGGGATCAGGCAGAGGATCAGGTGGAGGCGCGGTCGAGGACGCGGCCGCGCCTGCGGCAAGCCCACAGGTCGGACCCCCTCTCCACGCCAGAGCGACTAGCGAACAGGAGGCGCGGCCTAGGCCTGCGCCTGCCGCGGCGTGGCGCGCCTCTGCTGCCGCGGGCGCGTGCTCGCACCGCGCTGCGAGCTCCGCCTGCTGGCGCCGGTCTCGGAGCGCCGCGTCGATCGTGTCCTCTGCGTCCACGTCGTCCTCGCGCATCACCAGCCCGGGGAAGGTGGGACGGAGCGGGGCTGGCGGGACGCGGCTGAGGGGCAGCGTGGGCTCGAGCGGCCTCGCGCGGAAGCATGCGGGCGGGAACAGGGGAGACCAGCGGTCGATCCGGTGCGAGACGAGCTGTGGAGTGGCGAGGAAGAGCATCCCTCCGATCTCGTCGTTCGGGTTCGTCAGCCGCAGGACGCGAGTCTGGAAGAGGGCGGCCTCGCGCCTAGAGGTGGAGACATGGGGAGATTTGGGGAGATTTGGGGAGATTTGGGGAGAAGGAGTCTGGAAGAGGGCGGCCTCGCGCCTCGGAGAGACGGGGCCCCGCGCTAGGCCGCGAGTACTCTCGGAGGACGGGCGGAAGAATTGCGCGAGGGAGAGCGAGGAGAGGATCTTCGGAGAAGTGACGCCGGCGACGGAATCTCGTGTCGTGCGACGCGGCTCGTGCTGCACCTATGTTCATCAACTCGTTCGTCCATTGAGTATTGCGATGGATTAAAGCGCGGCTCGTGCTGCACACCCGCTCATGCAGGACGGCGTACGCGCGCACGTGCGCCTCCACGATCGGGTGGTACTGGAGGAAGGACGCCTCCCCCACCTGGAAGGAGAAGTAGAAGCGGCCGCGCACGCACCGGATGGTTGCCTTGTCCGAAAAGAGAACCTGTGCGGCTCGCGTGCTGGCGCGGCCGACGCGCGCAAAGATGATGCCGAGCAGTGTTGCGTTGAGAAGGATGAAGGTGAGCGCTTGGCTGTAGACGGCGACGGTGAGGACCATGCAGTTGTCGAAGAAGGCGGTGGAGTCAAAGGGGACACCGTACCCGATCGTCGAGAAGGTCTCGACGGAGAAGGCGATGGCGGTCTGCCACGAGAGGTCCTGGCCGGGCGGCGCGAGGCCGCAGTCCTCGCCCCGCCGGTCAATCGCCATGTAGAGGAGGCCGAAGAGGAGGACGAGGAGAGTGTACATGGCGACGGTCAGCGCGAGCAGGCCGCCGAGGCTCCACTCGATCAGCACGTGGAACCAGTCGAGCATCGCGATCTGGCGCAGCTCGGTCAGCTTCCAGCCGGACCGGTGCATGTGGATCTTGTCGCCCGACTGGTGGAACGGATAGTCGCGCCGCACGAGCCTGCGCGGGACAGCGTCCACGGGCCAGAGAGTCTGCACGAAGGGACCATGGTCAGAGACGCTTGCATCTCTGACCATGAAGGTGGCTGCACTGGGAGGCTGCAGAATGGGGACCCGTTGCCAATAGCCCATCTCTTTACCATGCAGGTGGCTGTGCACGGGAATTTGCAGAATGGGGGCCATCGCCAATAGCCCATCTCTGTACCGTGCAGGTGGCTGGTATGCGAATCACAAGCAGCGCACCGGTGCCTCAGGCGGCGGCGCTCCTGCAGCTCCATGTCGTCAGCGCCGGGCCTCGGCGCAGGATCGGGATCGAAGAACTCGAGTGAGGCGGGCTCGCCGAGAGATGCCATATCTGAGGAGCTGGAGCTGTCTCGGGCCAAGGCTTCGGTCGCAGAGATGAGTGTTTCCTGAGCGACCCTCGCCGCCTCGGCCGCCACCTCGGCAGCCGCCTGAGCTGCAGTGGCAGCAGCCGCCGCTCTCTCGATCGCCTGATGTTGCTCTGCGGAGTAGCGCTGCTCGGCAGAGTGCCGCGCATCCGATGACACGCGCGACGTGCGGACCGAGAGGCCACCGAGAAGGGGCGCCCGGAGTGAGCTTTCTCTGATCGGAGGCATTGCACAGCGTCGTGGTGAGCGGCCGATTTTTACAAAAAAGTCTCTCCCACCAGACGTTTCACGGCTTCTAATAGAAGCCGTCGTCCTCACAGAAGCCGTCGTCGGATTCGCAGTCAGAGAAAACACACAACGCAACCACCCCCTGGTTAAAACCGATATAATTCTTTTCTTACAAACAAAACTCTCTCTCACAAAACCCTCGGCACGAATTTTAGAACAGAACGCTCTCCTAAGCCACCTAGGCATGCACACACACGACGCCTTGTCGCCGCGCGTCGCCGATCCGAGGGCAGCGGCAAGCCATGTGATCCACACCGAGAGTGAGGTAGGTAGGTAGGTAGATTTCTCCACACACACAAAGTGGTGGGGCAAGGGGGGGCGACCCTCGCATCTCCACGCCCGGACACGGGCAGGAGCCCCACGGCATTCAAAGTGCAAGCACTGGCCCGGTGCACGTGGGTGAGCAGCCTGCCCCTCCCTACCGACAAACCAACTCCCGCACACACACAATCGCACTCTGGCCATCGAATGACTCCGAATGACTCACTGTGTGTGCTAAGACAGAATCTCCGCAGACAGCCAAAACGGGCCGTGCCGCGTTTGTGGTGTCTTCTCAAGCACTAGCATCCGGGCGCCGCACTCGAGTGGGCGGGTCACATCTATGTGGGCCCAGTGTGCGCACTAGGCGCATATGCTAGTGCTATCCTGCCCTATGGGAGGCAGAGGAATGGGGGGAGGGGGGGGCAGAGGTAAGGTGGGGTGAGACTGGGGAGGGCCTCAAAGGTCCTCCATGGGGGTGGGGTCCGGCCCGAACAGGTCGAAGCCGGTCCCGCCATCGCCGCCGACGCCGTCGCCCCCTCGTCCGCCTCGGAGGCGGAGGTCGTCGAGCGGGGCGTCTCGCCCGTCGCGAACCTGCCGCCGAACACGGCGTCGGCCGGCGCCGAGGCGCCGGCAGCCGTGATCAGGTCGGCGACCTTTCGGTCCCTGCAGGCCGCATCAATTTTGCCGCCCCGGGACGGCTCGTAGAGCTCGTTGGCGAGCCAGTCCCGGGTGACCTTGGTCGCCACGGAGCCCAGAGGGACCGTGGCGTACACCAGGTCGCCGACCCCGCTGCCCCCCTCGGGAGGCAGCGAGTAGGCGACCTGAATATTGGACCCCGCTGGGTTGCGCGCCGCCTGCGTCGCAGCCTCCAGGCCGTCCATGACGAACTCGACGTTCTCGCGCAGCTGCGCGTGCGGGTAGTCCGCACGCTCAGCCTCGCTCGCAGCCGCCGCCGCAGCCTTCTCCGCCTTGTTCGCCTTCTGCCGGGCCTTTTTGGCCCTGCGAGCCGCGGCCCGAGCATCCTTTTGCTCCTCCGTCAGCTCCTCCTTCCGCGGCGCGGTGCGCTCGACGAACGAGCGCTCCGCCGCCTGCACCGGCTCGCGGTCGCCCGCGGCCTTCTCGTGCTTCAGGTCGAAGGTCGCCGTCCCGTAGCCAGGGACCTCATACCTGAGCTGCGACACACCTGCAAGCCTTGCGGCAATGAGGCAGTCTTGCATGTGCGCGCGATCGCTGCTATTCCAGGGCCGTCCGCGGCGCATCCCCGGCGGCCCGACGGTGGCCGGCGCTTGCGCGCCAGCCCCGTCCGCCGCCGGATCCGCGGCCGCGGTCCCTGTCATAGCTACGCGCGCCATGGGGCGACGTGCCCGCCGTTACCGAGAGTGAGACTTGTCCGTCCGGGATCTCGCGCCCAAAACGCAACTCGACAAGTTGTACAAAAATTATGGACCCCCTCCCCACTGTGGACTGCGCGCTCAACTAGTGTACCACCCCCACAGCACAGCGCCACATCCCAAACGTACGTGAGAGCAACGCGGTAAGCCGGAAGCCGTTTTCATGACCTCGTCTAATATCCTCTGCGCCGCTTCTCGGGCGGGGGACTGCGCGGCGGCGGCGGCGCGCCGAGCCTTCTCCTCAGGCGGGAGAGGAGACGAGGCGCGCCGGAGGCTCCGGGGTCGCCGCGGCGGACTTGCCACGGGTCGATGGGACAGCGGTTTCGTTGCACTGGCGCATCAGCCAGGCGGTGTAGAGCAGCTTCCAGCCGACCGCGATGGCGAGGCTGATCAGGGCCTCTTGCGTGGTGTTGACGTCCACGTCGATCATTTCGTACGTCTCCCCGAGGGAGACGAGGACCTGGGGCCCGGTGAGCCCGAGGCACTGCTGCGGCTGGAGGTCGGGACAGCGGAAGGGCGGGCCGTTTGCGCCGAGGACGTCAAAGCAGCCGGCCTCGGTCAGATTGGAGCACGCCTCGGCGCCCCCGATGCTCTCATAGTCGATGAACTCAAAGTAGTTGAGGGAGGGAAACGCCCACGCGAGGGGGAGGAGGTAGGTGAAGGCGCGGAAGGGCCAGATCACGTCCGTCTTGCGGAGGAAGATGCCGCAGAAGAGGAAGGACGCGAACCAGGTGTTGAGGAAACCGAGCATGCCAAGCAGAGGGTTGCGGAGCAGCGAGCAGAGCTGGGCGATGCACTCAAAGGCCCACAGCATCAGCGCGTAAACGAGCGTAAACTGCACGAAGTTGGACGCGTTGAAGTCGGCGATGGCGTAGGCGGGCACTCCGGTGGCCGAGATGGCGAGGAAGACCATCATCGGCAGCTGCAGCGAGGTGTGTGCGAGCACGTACGCGACCGGGTGGTACATGCCGTCGCGCACCTCGCGCCGCACGGCTTGCACCTCGCCGTTGAGCGCGAAGGTGCTCACGACGCCGAGCGCGGCTGGCACGCCGACGAGCCACATGGTGAGGAACCTAAGAGGGGAGTGCTTACGTGTGGGGTACACCTTCCACGTGTGTGTATGGCGACGGTGAAGCAGGCATTACATGCGGGAGACAATCTGCTCCTGCTTGACGTCGCGCGCGCGGATGTAGACGACGGCGAAGAAGCTGTTGGCGAGGAGAAACGCGACCGCCCGCCCGAGGTAGAGGGTCGGGTCCTTGTACGTGAGCTTGCAGAGCTTGCGCAGCAAGCACCAGGTCTGCCTCGGGAAGGGCGCCTGATTCGTCTTCGGCAGCGGGGAGAAGGCGTGCGTGGCCGCCGGCCCGGCCGGCGCGGGCCGAAACGCATCGAGGACGAGGCCGACCGCCTCGGGGCTGCGGAAGTCCTTGTTGACCAGCTCGAGCATGTGCTCCGCCGGGCTGTTGCCTGGCGGCACGGGCTCGCCCAGCGAGTCGCAGTACTCGCCGAGCGCCGCTGCCGGGCCGTAGTACGCGGGGCGGCCAGAGGCCAGGATGAGCGTGTCGTCGAAGCCCGAGAAGACCTTGTAGGAGGGCTGGTGGATGGTGCAGAGGATGGCGGTGCGCTTGACCGAGGCGGACTCCTTCAGGAAAGTCATGATTGAGGCGGCGGCGGCAGCGTCCAGCCCCGAGGTCGGCTCGTCGAGGAAGATGAGCGCAGGGTTCTTCGAGAGCGCGACAGCCAGCGAGAGGCGCCGCTTCTGACCGCCCGAGAGCCCGCGCACGAGCTCGTTGCCGGCGCGCGTGTGCTGGCACGATGTGAGGCCCATGTGCTCGAGCAGCTCGTCGACCGCGGCGGCCCGCTCGGCCGGGCCGAGTTGGTGCTGGTAGAGCGAGGTGGAGATGGCAAGGTGCTCGCGCGCCGTTAGGAACGCGGCATGCGAGTCGTGCTGCGCGACGAAGGCGCAGTGCTTTTTGTAGAGGGCGGGCGTGAAGGGCTGGCCGTCAAGACGGAGCGAGCCGTGCGCCTTCCCAGGGCCCGCCTCGAGGGTGAGCATCTTCATGAGCACCGTCTTGCCAGCACCTGCGGTCGTTCGGGCGGGCTGACCGGAGGCGTGGCAGCGGGATATGGCAGCGGGATCGGGCAGCGGTGCCGCACCGCTGGGGCCCATGATGGACAAAATAAAGCCCGACTTGACGCTGGCGGATATGCCACCAATGAGCGTCTTAGCCTTCTCGCCCTTACCCACGGTGTACATGCAGTCGGTGAAGGTGAACTCGTGCGACTCGCACGCCTTCTGGGCCCGGGTCCCAGATGCAGTCGACATAAAGCGAGCTCGGTTCCCTGCGGCGGCGCACCTGCGGCGGCGCAGGCTCTTGAATCGCGCTGCAAAGCCGCCTCGATTCGCACGGCTCCTCAAAGGAATTTTCCTTCATTTCCAATGAGTGACACGCTCTGCCCAAGTTTTCTTCTTTTGAAGTGAACTATTTTTCTTTCGGGTCCTGTGCGCACCCTAGCAGGGTCTCTGTGCAGCTGGTAAGGCGGTTCAAGAGAAGCGTCGTACATCCAGACCCCACAGCGGAGAGAGATTTTTAGAAGCCAACAAGAAATGACAAAACAAACACAAGTACTCGCTTTCTTTTATGTCCCACCATGCAGAGCGCATCTCTCTCTCTGTTGTGCGAGGCGTGAACCGCGCCATTCGCTCTCACCTGGCAACCCTGTCTGCACGTCTCGCGCGCGCGTGAACAGGGCTCCAGGCCCCAAATGACGTGTGAGTGTTAGAGTTGTTTGGTATTGCTAAAAATCTCTCTCAAGAAATGTGGCACACACAGCAAACAAAAACAAACAAACGCGTGAGTGTTAGATTTGTTTGGTATTGCTCAATAATCTCTCTCTCACACACAGTGATTTGGGCTCGGCAGCTTGTCGACTACATGTACCAGCCGAAGCCGGAGTCGGAACCGTAGCCGAGATGGTCGTCGAGGGTGTCGAATATGTCATTCGCCTCGCTAGTGGAGAGAGAGAGAGAGAGAGAGAGAGAGAGAGAGAGAGAGAGAGAGAGAGATTTTTAGCAATACCAAACAACTCTAACACTCACACACGTAATTTGGGGCCTGGAGCCCCTGCACAATGATGTTTATGGAGGTTTAAAGTTTGCGGGGGGGGGGGGGGGGGGACAGCTTTGGGCGGTCGACTTCAATTTTGGGGGGTTTACGACGGTTTTGGGGATCCTGCCGACGCGCTACAGTGTTAGCCCCACTGCACATAAATAAGATGGACACCTCAACGGGAGGGCCCTCGCAGCAGCCGGGGCCGACGCCTGCAGCCTTAGTCTTGGCCCGATCCGGCGGTATGCCACGGGTAGGCGCGTTGAGGCTTGCCGCCTCCTCGGCGCCAACGCGGCCTGTGCCGCAGCGTGCGATTGCTGCCAGACAAGAGGAGGAGCAGAGCCGCTTGGCGATAGGGCCAGGCAATCGCATTCGCCCCGTGGGCGTTGCGGACTCGAGCCCTGTTCACGCGCGCGCGAGACGTGCAGACAGGGTTGCCAGGTGAGAGCGAATGGCGCGGTTCACGCCTCGCACAACAGAGAGAGAGATGCGCTCTGCATGGTGGGACATAAAAGAGAGCGAGTACTTGGGCGAGTAGGCCGTGCGGTTGTTTTGTTTGTCGCATGAGTCGCGGTCGAAGGACTTCTTCTTCTTCACAGCGGTAGAGCGAGCCCTCCATCGGCAAAGTTAATCTTTGAATAGTAAGGAAGAAGGGGGGGGGGGGGATGGAGGGCCCTCCGGAAGGGGGTAATCTCACAAAAAAGAAAAAACTGCAGCGCCGGCTCCTCGGGGTCCCCTCCCGCGCCTCGTGGGCGCCATGGCGCACGCGGCGGTGTACGAGGAGGTGCCCTTCAGCGAGCTCGAGCTCGTTGAGGACGACGACATGTACTACTACGAGTGCCCCTGCGGAGACATGTTTGAGATCTCTCCGGCGCGCTCTCGTCGCTGCGCGTCGCCGCTCTCATCGCGGCGGGCTAACCTCCTGCCCTCTTGCTCACAGGCGCAGCTTGCCGGCGGGGAGCGCATTGCCCGCTGTCCGAGCTGCTCGCTCACCATACTCATCATTGACTACCCGGGCGAAAGCGGCGCTGATGGAGGGATGCCGCAGCTGCCGCCGGCTGTGCCCGTGAGCAGATGAGGCTAGCCATGCGTGAGTCTGAGCGGAGCGAGCGGGCCCGCTGTGCGCCGTACTGCTAGTGCTGGCTAATTTCGTACGTACAGACGTCCCAATTTACACACCGCCCCTCTTCGACTTCCAGCCGCTCCACGCGCGCTCCTCGAGCGCGTCGAGGCTCGAGAGCGCAGGTCGAGCGTCGAGGCGTGCGGGTGCGCGCTCTCCCCGCGCTCTTCTGTTTAAGAGGCTGTTGCCCACAGCGGGGAGCGTCACTGCGCGCGGTCTCTAGCCGTGTCTCTCACTTCCTTGGCTCTGACACGGCCGCTCTGATGCGACTAGGTCCAGCCCTGGGTGGCGCAGGTTGTGACATTTGGCGATTCCGCGACTTACTGGGCCCCTGAGCCGCTACCCGTGTGCGATTTTTTGTGGCCCGGACATGATACTGATAGTAAACGGGTCAGAACCGGCCAAACACAGGCTACAGCCCCACACACGCGCCCGCCATAGCTCCTGGAGAGCATGCGCGAGTGACGCGCTGCAAGCCGCGAGAGTGGCATCAGAGGCAGGAACGACGTGCTCTTGCTGCACCTCGCAGCTGCACCAAGTGTGCTCGCAGTGTATGCCACGGCCACTGCCTGCGGCATTGCTCTCGTGCAGCTAGGCGATGCAGGTCCATCAGCAGGGCTCATCCAATGCGAGCGCACATTGTGCGTAGCCGCGGGCAGGTGGCAGTGCACAGCACACCGGCTGTGGCGGCTCGAATGCCCCCGGCAGTGCTGCTAGTCATCAACTTGCGTATTAGGGCCGCAGCAGACTGCTGCTGTGGCAGCAGCAGCAGCCTGCTGCTGCCTGATTCAGTCAAGCCAGCGGTGCAGCGAGGCGTGCAGAATTCGCGCGGTTTTGTCCCTCCTGAGGCTGAGCGCATTCGAGCCCGTCGACCGGAGTTGGATGGTACCACGCGTCTCACTGAGACGCGGGGTACTGGCCATGGCCGGGCTGCGGAGCGTGAGGTGGCGAGCGGAGCGAGCGACAAAACAACGAGAAAAACACGGATCTGAGGATTGTCACAAAACCTCAGATCTTGCGCCACCCAGGGCTGGTCCTAGTCATGCGCGCTCCCGCTTTCTTATACTTCCCCATGCGCATGCCGAGAGCGACACCGACGGGGACACCGAGCACCGGCGGCCGGTCACGCGTCGGTCCAAGAGAGATTCGCGCGCGCGAGCGCGGGCGGCACGGCCAGAGCCCGAGCCGTGCGCACAGACGCTAGTCGTGGTCCGGCTGGCGGACGGCGGCGGCGGCGGCGATGGCGAAGCCGGGGAGCGGGACGGCGGCGGCGAGCGAGGGCGCGCTCTGCGTGGGCGGCGGGTGGCGGGTGAAGGTGTAGAGGGTGTAGGTGCGAGTGGCTAACTCGGGGAAGAGGTTGCGGAAGTCCTCGTTGGCGACGCCTGTTCACAGCGTGCGGCTGTTCAAGGTATGCGGCTGTTCACGAAGCGGCTCTGCGGGGCGCTGGGTTCGGGAGGGGTCAGAGGGGCAGGGGTGGAGAGGAGGGGGAGAGGAGGGGCGAGGGCGGGTGGGGGGGGGGTCGAGGCCCGAGGCGGTGCGCTGGGGGCAAGTGCAGGAGAGAAGGACGCGGTGCGAGGGCGAGGTGTGCACCGTCGAGGACGTTGTCCATGAAGCGAGGGGGCGCGGCCTCCTCCGTGCGGTACCAGCCCAGGCCGACTAGCCCGTCCAGGAACTCCACCTCTCCCAGCCGGTCCGTCTCCGGCGCGACGTAGTAAAAGGCGCCTCCCCCCCCCTCCGGCAGCAGCGCAGGCAGCAGCGCGAGCAGCTGCGGCACCGCCTCCCGCGCGTAGACGAGGTCTGACCCGAGGACGATGTCTGCACCGCTCGGCCAGGTCGCAGCGTCCCCCCAGTCCACCACCGCTGCGGTCATGCGCCCCCCAGCCGCCGCACTCGCCTCCACGACCGCCCGCGCCGCCACCGAACCACCCGCCCCGCCCCCCGCCCCCCCCGCCGCCGCCGCAGCTCCCCCCGCCACCGCTGTGGCGTCCGCCGCTCCCTCGCCCCGCGTTGCGCCGGTGCCGCCGCTGCGGTTGAGGTCGATGTTGTGCTCGATGTTGCGCATGGTGTGGTCGGCGAGGTCGGTGATGGTCGTCGTGGCGGCGCCTGATGGGTGAGAACCCCACCCATCAGTCATCAGGAGGGAGAAGCAGGTCGCTGATGGCCGTCGCGGCGGCGCCGGCGGCGGCGGCGGCGAGGCCGGGCAGTCCACAGCCCGCACCGAGCTCGAGTACTCGCCTGTCCCGCAGGAGATAGGGGGAGATAGGGGGAGATAGGGGGAGATATGGGGAGATATGGGGATAGCCGAGCTCGAGTACTCGCCTGCCCCGCAGGCGTGGTCGCAGCTCGCAGACCCAGCGAGCCAGCAGCAGCGAGGCGGACCTGCGGGGCGGGCGGTGTGAGGCAGAGGCACGGTGTGAGGAAGAGTCACGGCGTGAAGAAGCAATACCCGCGGGAACAGCAATGGCGAGCAGCAGCCCGCTCGGCTATCTCTCGGCTATCTCTCGGCTCCCTCTCGGCTCCCTCTCGCCAGATCTGCAGCCCGGTGCGGTCGTCGTTTGGCGTCGCGCCAATCACAGCCGACGGGTCGTCGCCGCCGATGGAGGAGAGCTCGCGGCAGCGCAGCCGGACCTGCTTCACGGCCGGAGGTGTGAAGAGACGCCGGCGGAGGGCGGCGCTTGCAGCCGTCCGCGCCATCGGGTCGCCGCTGCCGCAGGCGGGCAGGAGGAAGGAGTGAGTGAGCTCGCCTATAGCACAGTGAGAACACGCGATGACGATGGGAACGAGAGGAGCGGGAGGAAGGAAGGGGGGGGGAGCTCGCTAGTCAGCGCGTCCGGCGTCGCGGCGTTCGCCTCGGGGTCGAGCGCCGCCGCAGAGTCATGCGCAAGCACCTGCAGGGAGGCTCAAAAGAAGGCTGCGAGAAGGGTGTCAGGCAAGGCTCCTGCAGGGAGGCGGCGCGTCGAGCACCTACCGGAAGGGTCGGAGAAGGTGCAGAGAAGGGCTCCTCTGGTCCCGGAGAGGCGCAGAGGCGAGGCGCGCCGCGTCGACGATCTCGGGCACGTTGCGAGCGAACGCCTCTGTCGAGACCGACTTTCCAAACGCGTTGCGGGCGAGGACGTCGGCGCCAGGGAACGCCTGCAGCCGCCACCGGGGTGAGTTTATTCTAAGGCTGCAGTTCGGGCTAGGGGCCAGGGGCCAGGGACCCGCCTGCAGCACCGCCGCCACCAGCGGCGCCGAGGCGTGCTGGACCGCCCAGTGAAGCGGCGAGTTGCCAGACTCGTTGGCGAGCAGCGCAGCGCCCGCCGCCGCCAGTTGCTGCACCACGGCGACGTGCCCGTTGGCGCAGGCGCGGTGCAGCGCGGTGTTGCCTAGGGTTGGTGATAGGTACGGCTCGGGCGCGGGTTCGGGTTCGGGATAGGGGTGGAGGGTGCGGAGCGGCGCTGCCTCCACCGTCGAGGTGGTTCACGTCCGCCTTTGCTGCGAGCAGCTCGCCGACCTCGCGCTCCTCGCCGTACCGCGCGGCCTCGAGCAGCTCGGCGCCTGCGCGGGGAGCGAGGTCGAGTGTCCTCCTCGCCCTCCCTCAGAGCCCGGCTCCGGGACTCGCTCGCTCTCTCTGTGCACCGAGCTGCGTCGCCGTCATCTGCGGAAGCGCTGCGAGCCACGCCGCGTGCTCCGCTTCGTCGTCCGTCGCTCCGCCCTCCTCCTCGGCGGCCAGCGGCGCCGCCTTGACCAGGTTGGCTGGCCGGACCGCGAGAGGCGGCCCGCCATCGACGAGCCGCACAGAGATGCGACCGCGCTCTGCATCGTAGCCGACGGCGACGCCGCGTGCGCCGTTGAGGTGGGCCTTGGAGAGGTTGGTCAGCTGCACCTCGTCGCCGGCCTGGAACGGAGCGTCCGATGGCCACATGGTGGGGCCGCTCACAGCGACAGGAGGCGGGAGGAGGCGGCCGCCGCGTGGACAGGCGCCGGATTTGTCGGCTGTTGGTCGTAGGGTGTCGCGGGCGATGTCGGTTTGTGCTTTTGTGTGGAACAGTCTACATCAAGACAGCTACGGGAGAGTCCCGCGCCGCCGCCAGTGGCGCCACAGCCTCCCACGCATTCTCGGCCGGGTCGTGCCGCTCCGCCGAGCTGAGGGTCCGCCGGCGTTGCAGCCGCCAACAGCGTAAAGCTTGCCATTGAGCACCGCCACGCTGTGAGAGTCCCGTGCTGTCGCCATCGGCGCCACCGCCTCCCACGCGTTCGTCACGGGATCGTACCGCTCCACCGAGCTGAGGCGGGTGTGGTCGGCATCCCTCCCGCCCACGGCATACAGCTTGCCATCGAGCACCGCCACGGCGTGTGTCTGCCGCGCCGTCCCCATAGGCGCCACCGCCTCCCACGCGTTCGTCGCAGGATCGTACCGCTCGACCGAGCTGAGGACGCCGCCGTCGTCGCTGTACCCGCCAACAGCGTACAGCTTGCCGTCGAGCACCGCCACGCCATGCTCGCTCCGTTCCTCCCCCATAGGCGCCACCTCCTCCCACGCATTGGCAGCCGGATCGTACCGCTCGACCGAGCTGAGGAATTGGTCGTCGTCGTCGTAGCCGCCCACAGCGTACAGCTTGCCGTCGAGCACCGCCACGGCGTGATTCTCGTGTGGTGTCACCATCGGCGCCACCTCCTCCCACGATTTCGTCGCCGGGTCGTACCGCTCCAAAAGGTTGGAAGTTGCGCCGTCAGCCTCACTATGGCCGCCCGCCGCGTAGAGCTTGCCATCGAGCACCGCCATGCCGGCATACTTTCGTGCCGAAGGCATTGACGCCACAGCCTCCCCCTCCCACTCATTCGTTGACGGGTCGTACCGCTCCAGCGAGTTTAGGCGCTCGCCACCGCTGTCGTGGCCGCCGATCACGACCAGGCGCGGCCTCTCGCGCTTCTTCAGCGTCTCCTTCCAGCCGCGGCGCCACGCGCGGCACGCCCCCTTGACGGCGTGCTCCTTGGTCGGCAGCTGGGCGAGGATGTGCGGGGCGAGGTCCGGCGAGAGGAGGACCTCGGAGAGCACCCACTCGGGCTGCTCCACGAGCCGTGCGGCGTGCTCCTCCGCCACGCGCAGCGCGGCGTCGCTCCAGAGAGGCGCCTGCTCCTCGATGAAGGCGAGGAGTTGCTCTGGCGAAGCTCCCGCGAGGCGGGCGCCGATGCGGTGGGCGGCCATGTGGACTCAGCGAGAGCGGGCAGGCGCGAGACTTCGGCAGCGGGAGGCCAAAAAGAATTTACGATCACATGTACAACATGTACACTAGTGTGGGACCTGCGGCGGTACCCGCGTCTGTTGTTCGGGCAGTGAGAGAGACGCAGGATCTGCACGCCAAAGTGGGCCACTCCGCATTTGCTTTTGGTTTTGGGTGGGTTGTCTCGGAGATCATCCATCAGCACTCATGTCTCATCAGTCAGTCACGTCAGTCAACGCCACACGCTCCGGACGACCCCGACAACCGACACACCACGCAGAAGGGGGGCTATCGCGCACGATCGGGCATCGCGCCGCAAACAACTCGCCGCACAGATGGGGGGGAGGCAGAATCCCACACACACCGGAGCAGCACAGACACCTTACACGTCAGCGCTCGCTCGATGTGGCCGGCGCTCTCCCCTCGGTCCTACCGCCTTTTCAACGGCCGCGTGCGGCCACGCGCCGCGCCGAGCCGGTCTCGGCGGGAGACCTCGGAGCCACACGCGATGCGGGCATGCGCGATGGCTCCGTTGGCTCCGTGCCTAAGGCAGATCGATTAGGGTGTGAGCTGCGGAAGCCACCGTTTCTGTACCCGCTCGATCACGTGCAGGCCGTCGGAGGCCGCGCTGGATGGCCCAGGGCCGGCGGCGGTGAAGGCGTCCGTCGATGAAGGGATGTCGTCGAGGGAGCCATCGTCCTCCGTGGCTGGTGCACCGGTCCAGTTGTCGGAGTTCGAGATCGCCGTCGAATTGGAGACGTTCGGCCCGTTGACGAACTCACGGAATGTGAGCGACTTGGTGCACGCTGATAGTCGAGCATCATGGCTCGCACCTCATCCTGGGCAAGGAACTCGCCCAGGGACCAGCTGTTGGCGTCGCCGTTTTGATCGAGCTGCATCCACTGCATGGTTTCGTAGCCAAGCGTAAACGACCAGGAGTTGGTGCCTGGGTGACTTGCTGATGAGAGCGCCTTCCAGGCGGGTAGTCGTGCCCCTCACCTAAGGTCATACGGCGGTGTCAGAGGGGGGGAGGGGCGCGAAGCGTGAACATGGAGGCAAGCAGGTGACGGGCCACCTGGCCAAAGCCGGCGACCTCAAAGATGTCGTAGCTTGTGCGGATATCGCTGAGCGTGAGAGGGACCGGATCGGCAGCAGCACGGGAGGGGTCAGCGGCCGGAGAGGCCGGAGAGCCATCCGACGGAGGCCGGTCGTGCATCGGCGCGTCGGCCGTAGGGGCCGTAGGGGCGGCATCCGTCGCTGCGGGAGAGAGTTGTTGTTTTGTTCGCTGCGGGTCGCTGCGGGCCGACGATTGTGGACTGATCGATCGATCGACGGGCGGTCAGCTGGGACGTTCTACGGTTAAACCAAGAGCGTCGGCGCCGACACGAGAGACTTATAAGGGTAGATGTTGTTGTGCCAAAAAGAATTTTACAAGCGCCATCGCACAACACTGGGCACCGCGAGGTGGCACGAAAGTTGCAGCGAGAATCGGAGAGAGACTGCGAAGAGAGATAGGAAGAGGCGGACGCCCAAGGGTGGGCGACGGCTAGCGCACCACACCCCTCTCCTTAAAATCCCTGTGTGGTGGCGGCGTGCCGTTCTCCCATCCCTCCCTTGGGTTGTGTGTTTTCTTTCTTTCTTTCTTTCTGGGCACGGGAAGGGTGAGGTGGCCATGGAAGAGGTGGTGAGAGGTCGCGTCGTGAAAGTGGAGATGGAGGACGCGGCAAGCGGACTGGAGTGGACACAGATAGGAGTCTACATGCCAGTGAGGGGACGGGCTAAGATAACGGTGGCGGCGAAAGAGGAAGGGACGACACAGAAACAAAGGACCCAGCGCATCCAAGACGCGTGGGAGAGCCTAAGGGACGAGCTAGACAAAATCGACGGGGAGTACATGATCGGTGGAGACTTCAACGCCGAGACGGAGGCCTTCCTACGAAGCAGAGGCAAAAAGGAGCGGACCCTCTCAGACAAGATGTTCAACAGCATGCTGACCGAAGTGGGGCGAGACCTGAGAGCGATGGCGAACGACGCAACGTACCGGGCGGGCACGCAAATTGACAACTGGATAGTCACCCCGGCGCTAGCGAATGTGATGGGGCGCGTACACATCATGCCAGGAGTATGCGGGAAAGACCATGAGATTGTGGCGGTTGAATACTACGGTTGAAGGGGATAAGGGCGGACAGACCGGCGAGGCGGACGAGGAGGGGGAGGACCAAGGGGGGGGCGGGCAGCGGGACACCCAATGACGGGGACGACCCCCCATGTCGCAGAGGGAGAGACTGCGATGGAAGATAGCAAAGTGGAGACGGATCACGCACGCGGTCCGAAAAGGGAGCGGAACGTTGAAAACGGCATACACAAGGAAGTGGGGGGGGAAGGGATTCTGGACACAGGCACTGTACCTACGTACCTACCTACACGCTACACCTATACCTAGAGGGAGTGGACCGTGAGTTGAGGAAATCGAGGGACGCGACCCACTTCGCCACAGACGGTCCCGCGCCTCGCCGCTATGACGGGCACACGCCCCGCACCGTCCGCTGTGTGCCCGTCTTTGTCCGGAGTGAATACTCCAACGCGCTCGTCGGTGGCGGCTTCCCTCAACCTGCGCCGCGCTCGGCGAACCTCGACAGCGCTTTCGGTGGCATGCAGCTCTTTGCGACAGAAGCCCCTGGAGAGCAGCTCCTCTGCTGCTCACACACTCTGCACAGTTGACACAGCCTACTGTGCGGCTGCCACAGCTGTGACAGCGATGGGCTCGCCCTCACTGGCCCTCAGTCACTTGTGCTGCGGCTTGTGTGAGCGACACTGCTCGGCGACTGCCGGCACACTGTGAGACCATGGTGCCGAGGGGTTACGTGGCTGGGTCGACAGCGATTGTAGGAAAACGAAGGGACCAAATCACGGTCGCGGCCTTCCGACTCGCGCCTCCGCCTCACTGGCACTATTGTAGCCCTGGCCGGTGCGCGTGTGGAGTTGAAGTTCCGGAGTAAAAATTCGAACGCGTTCTCTCACGGTGACCAAAAAATGTCCACCTCAGAGGCACCTCCGGAGGCAGGCCGCCGCACGCCGGCGACACAGCTCCAGCTGTCAAGCTGACCCGCAGCTCCTCTCAGAGCGGGAACTGTGACGAAAGTTGACTGAGGCGGTTGTCAGGAATCATCATACGGATCACATGGTGGCTCTCTCATGACGGGAGACGACCGACCACTCCTGGGTGGCACTGCCACCGGTGTCGCTCGACGTCCTGTCGACAGCGTGCCGACAGCGACACAGACCATGTGGGACGCGTCGAGTATCGACCTCTACTGCTTACCCAGCCTTCGGTTGTATCCTGGCTGTGGTCCCACACCCACTGGTGTCCATCTCAGAGACCGCAGGAGGTCATGAGGGTCGATGGGAGTGCCAACCCCACAATGCCTAAATAGTGTGTAAAGACCCAGCCCAGTAAACCACGCTACCAGCGCTTGGTCACATCGGCCCCGAGGTCAGATCCTTCTACTCTGTTGATGACAACACTTGTCTACTCGCTGGAGCCGAGCAGGAGGGCCCGGCGCACAACCCCTGGTCAACTCAGGGTCCACACCCGCCCGTAGTCCCTAGTCCGTAGTCGCTGTGCTCTCTCGTGCGATGTCGGTTTGTGCTTTTGTGTGGAACAGGCTACATCAAGACAGCTCCGGGAGAGACCCGCGCCACCGCCAGCGGCGCCACAGCCTCCCACGCATTCTCGGCCGGGTCGTACCGCTCCACCGAGCTGAGGGCGTTGTAGGCATGATCCTGTCCGCCCACAGCGTACAGCTTGTCGTCGAGCACTGCCACAGCGAGATGGCACCGAGCCGTCGCCATCGGCGCCACCGCCTCCCACGCGTTCGTGGCGGGATCATACCGCTCGACCGAGCTGAGGGCGCCGGCGCCGTAGCCTCCAACAGCGTACAGCTTGCCGTCTAGCACCGCCGCGGCGGGAGCAACCCGCTCGACCGCCATCGGCGCCACCGCCTCCCACGCATTCGTCGCCGGGTCGTACCGCTCGACCGAGCTGAGGTACTCGTCGTCGTTGTAGCCTCCCACAGCGTATAGCTCGCCGTCGAGCACCGCCACACCGAGAGCCTCTCGCGCCGCCGTCATCGGCGCCACCGCCTCCCACGAATTGGCAGCCGGATCGTACCGCTCGACCGAGCTGAGGAAGTCGATGGCGCAGCCTCCCACAACGTACAGCTTGCCATCGAGCGCCGCCACGGTGTGGGTCTCGCGTGCTGTCACCATCGGCGCAGCCTCCTCCCACGCATTCGTCGCCAGGTCGTACCGCTCCACCAGGTTGGAATTTGCGCCGTCAGCCTCACTCTCGCCGCCCACCGCGTAGAGCTTGCCATCGAGCACCGCCATGCCGGCATACTTTCGTGCAGACGGCATTGACGCCACAGCCTCCCCCTCCCACTCATTCGTTGACGGGTCGTACCGCTCCAGCGAGTTGACAAACTCGTAGTCGATGTCTTCGCCGCCGATCACGAGCATGCGCGGCCTCTCGCGCTTCTTCAGCGTCTCCTTCCAGCCGCGGCGCCACGCGCGGCACGTCCCCTTGGCGGCGTGCGCCTTGGTCGGCAGCTGGGCGAGGATGTGCGGGGCGAGGTCCGGCGAGAGGAGGACCTCGGAGAGCACCCACTCGGGCTGCTCCACGAGCCGAGCGGCGTGCTCCTCCGCCACGCGCAGCGCGGCGTCGCTCGCGCCCGCCTGCGCCTCGATGATGGCGCACAGCTGCGAGCGTGAGGGACCCTGCTCCTTGATGATTTTGAGCAGCTGCTCCGATTTGAGGCCCGAGAGGCGGGCGCCGATGCGGTGGGAGGCCACCATCGGGGAGTGTAAGAAAACCCATTTCCCGAGCCTCAGAGAGTGCCACTGCCACCACCGAGGCCGCGGGAGCCGATCGGCTGCGCCGAGGACAGCTCCCTCAGTGTGCTCCGCGGCTCACCAGTGTGCGCCGCGGCGCCCACTTTGGCGGCCAGCCACCGGTCGAGAGTCAAGCCCCGCCCACCCAGGGTACCCCATTGGGCTCTCTCGAGGGCTCGCCGGGGCTCTGCTCCAAGAGACCTCGAGAGTGTGTGCGTGTACCTCTACTCGCCAGCCATCGGGGAAGGGCGTGCTGGACGAAGGATCAAGCCTTCAAGGAAAGAGAATTTTACACCAACACGTCGCACGACACTGATCACTGTGGGGTCTGGGCACTGGGGGCTAAAAGGAAAGAGAATTTCGGGCGCGGTCCGAGTGTGCATGTAAAACAGTTTTCAGAAGTGAATCGACCGCGTCAAGCCCAGCTCCTCCTCGTCTCCCTCCTCGCCTCCGCCCTCGTCGTCGTCGTCGTCCTCGTCGCCTCCGCCGTCGCCGTCGCCGAGCCTGCGCGCGCCCGCGCCGCGCTCCTTGCGCTGCACCACCCCGCCCAAGTCGGCCCCTCCCCGCACGGTCCGCACGGGCAGGCTGCGGCCTGGAGCGCGGGTGCAGTGGAGGCAGAGTGGCTCACCGGAGTGGCACAGCAGAGTGGGGGAGGGAGAGCGAGAGAGTCAGTCAGAGAGGGCTACAGGAGAGGGGGGGGGACAACGCGGAGAAGAGGCGGCAGAGAGGCGAGGCGGCGAGGGGTGGCCGAAGAACGAGCGAGCGGGCAGAGCCGGAGAGGACCCGAGAGTGTGCCCGAGACATGCATGAAAGACCAGTGTGAGGGCGCGCCTCCGGCGGCAGCGGCGACCGCCTCGACCAGCCGCCCGACGGCCTCTGCCGCCCAGCCCGCCGCCCCGTGCAGAGGAGGGGGGGCGCCGGCGGCCTAGAATCCGTGGGGGGCGGGTGAGGGCGTGTGGTGTCCAGAGGGTATGTCCTGGGAGGGTGTGGTCTAGGAGCATTGCAAGAGTGTGGTGAAGTGGTGCTAGTACCGGCAGAGGGGAGGGAGAGGTCTCTAGCGAGGGAATCTCTCGCGAGTGGTGGAGTGGCCCTCTCTGTCGCCTTGCCTGCAGGCCGGCGTGGTGAGGGAGGCCGGCGGAGGCCGCGCCGCCCGGCGCTGCGGTCGGTGCGGTGTGGGCCCCTTGCCGTGTGGCGGCGAGGTGGTAGTCGTACTCGCCTGGTGGGGGTGCAAAGGGCGGCGAGGGGCGGTCGGCGTGCAGGGATGGGGAGTGGAGCGGCGGAGACGGCCTTAATCCTCTCTCTCTCCTCTCAAAGCGCCGCTCACTCGGAACGTGAAGAACAAACTCGCCCGACGACTCGTGCAGGGAGACGGAGCCGAGCGCGGAGAGGTCGATCCGCCTCTTGACCTTGGACCCGTCGGCCGAGAGGTTGTAGAGCGCGCCCGTCGTGAGGGCGAGCAGCCGCTGCTGCACCTTGCCGCGCCCATTCTTCTTGGCGACGGGGCAGAGGTGCAGCAGCCGCTCGGCGGAGCCGGCCTTGCCTCCCTTGCCGCGGGCGAGCCGCTCCCGCGCGAGTCGCTCCATCACGCGCGGCGCGGCCGCCTCGAGGTCGAAGGAGGTCCGCGGCGACAGCCGCACGCCGTGCGCCGACGCCGGCCCGGATGCTCTGCTGCGAAATCCCGCGGCGTCGCGCTCGGCGCGGCAGAGGCTCAGCCAGCGCGACAGCTCCTCGGAGGCGTCGCTCCAACGCCGCTCCGCGCGGGCGCGCTCGACCATGGCGGCCGCCGTGGTGGCCTCAG
The DNA here is from genome assembly GCF_000372725.1 of Emiliania huxleyi CCMP1516. Taxonomy (NCBI): domain Eukaryota; phylum Haptophyta; order Isochrysidales; family Noelaerhabdaceae; genus Emiliania; species Emiliania huxleyi. Next base: position 129,594 of record NW_005196310.1, on the reverse strand, counting down.
AAGGCAGCGCTGCCGCCATTGGCGGCCTTGCCGCGAAGAAGCGGCCGACTTTTCGGGTTCGCTCGCTATTCCAAATCGCACAACTCCGCCAGATGATCCGACAGCATACACACAGCAAGCAAGAAGCCGCTCGCAGCTCACACGCTTGTGGCGGGCACGGCTCGTCAGTGCCTTAGTGTGAATGAAGGACTCTGACTGTCGTTGCTATCTCCCTTTCTCGACTGTCTGAGCTTGTGCGTCTTGGGTCCGTGGTTGCGTTTTTGTGTGAATGAAGGAGAGGGAAGCTAAAAAAGAAAACGCCGGTCCCGCGCGTTTTGGCTCCCCCTTCGCTTGGCGGTTCTCCCTCCATGCTGACGATGGCCGGCGAACACCTCACCGCGGCGGAGCTACGCGCGCGCATCGAGGAGCAGCGCGCCCTGCGGGTCACCCTACAGGAGGATCGGTCCACCCTTACTCGCGAACTCGAAGAGGCGAAGGAGCGGCAGCAGCTGCGGCGTGAGCTGGAGCAAGAGAGCCGCATCAACGCTGGGATTCGCGCTAGCAATGGCGTCAAGGGGAGAATCCGCATTCGCATCGACAACGACGAAGCGGGGGACCTGGACGGCACACCTCAGCAAACCGAGCAGAAGCCGAAGCCGGCTCCCTCCTCCACTCTGGCCAAGTCCACCGTGTCGTATGCGAGCGACGTGGTGAAGCGCGAGTATGTCTGGGAGGTGCAGGGCCTGTCCTGGCTCGAGCAGCAGCTCACGCAGGAGGGGCGCGAGTGCACCAACAGCGAACTCTTTGAGGTCGACCGCACGGACGAGTGCTCGACGTACATGCTCGCCTTCAGCCCGCGCGGCGGCAGCCTGCAGCACGAGATGGATGATCAGTTCGAGATGTTCGTCGACGACCTCTGCGGCACCCTTGCGCTCATTCGTTGCGCTGACAACTACGGCACCAACCTCTGCTACCGCTTCTTCGTGCGGGATGCGAGTGGAGAGTTCCAGCCGCTGGGGGACACGACGCGAGTGGCTGTCCCTGCGCGCGGCGAGTCGTTCTGCTTCGTTGGCGGTCCCGATTTGGAGACGGAGTCGAAGGGGCTCTTTGGCCTGTCCTTCGACGAGCTTCTCGGCAGCGAGTGGGTCAAGGACGACTCGATCTGCTTCAAGGTTTGCATCGAGGAGGCTGCCATGAAGGACCACCCCAGCCAGGGGCTGGTCCGTGTGGGGCATCACGCATCGATCTACGAGCACACGCCGCCGTCGGTCGAGGTGCCGCCCCCCACGCTCAAGGCAGACTTCCTCTCTCTCCTCACAGAGGGGCGCCACTCCGACGTCACCATCGAGGCCGTCTACGGCGAGGCTTCGCCCGTGACCTTCAGCGCGCACACAAACATCCTCAGCCAGCGCAGCGACGTCTTCGCGGCCGCCTTTGCGCACGAGATGCGCGAGAGCACCACGCGCACACTCACGGTGCCACAGAGCCGGGGACTCGCGGCCAAGTGTCAGCGGTGTCCTATCTTTACGCCCCCCAGCTTTGCGCAGGTGACGGACGTGCCGCCGCCCGCGCTCAAGGCGCTGCTGCACTTTCTGTACACGGACGACTTTGACGAGGTGCAAAAGGTGCTGCGCGAGGAGGGCTCGTCGGAGGCTTCCTCCTCTTCGGGCGGCGCCTCCTCAAGCGGCGCCTCTGGCGCGGCGGAGCAGAGCATCGCGCAGCTGCAGGCGGTGCTCGCCGCGGCGCACAAGTACGGCGTGCTGCGGCTGCTGCGCTGGGCGGAGGGGCAGCTGTGCGACAAGCTGTCCTGCGAGATGGCGTGCTCGCTCCTCAGCCTCGCGCACGTCTACGGCGCCACCGAGCTCGAACGCAACTGCCTCGCCTTCATGAAGGCCAACATGGCGCAAGGTGAGGGAGAGGGCCAACGCAGGATGGATCACAGCCCGCCCGCACACATGAGTCGCATCACACCTCCCCCGCCCTTCCCGCGCAGTTGTCAAGCGCGCCGACTTTGCGGCCCTCGCGCGCGAGGCCCTCGTCAAGTTCCACATGCATTGCGCGGGCGTCGACCCGGCGGAGGAGGAGCCGGGCCGCAAGCGCAAGCGCGACGGGGAGTAGACGGAGCTCGAGACTCGACATGGCACGGCTGCTCCACTGCCCTTGCGCCTTGGGTGCCTGGCAGCCCGAGTCGCGAGCAGCCCGAGCAGCGGCGATCCCTGCGCTGGCCACTCCTGGCGAGACGCATTTGTACATGTAGCGCTGCGTGGGCTCGGTGGAGTGCGCAGTAGAGCCATAGGGCAGGGCGCCGACATACGTTGAGCTTGTGAGGTTGACAGTCCGTGGTGCTGGTGGCTGGGTGTGGGTTGCTTGACCTTGTTGCTCGCGGGTTTCTTTTTGTCGGGCCGTTCTCCACGCAGGCACGCTACGCGTCCGAGAGTTCCCTCGCAGCGCGAGTCCGTTCCACACCCCTCGCCTCACGGCTCCTCAACCTTCTCTGGACTATCTGCTAGTCTGACGAGCACGACCTCGCTGTCCCTCTCTCGCTCTCTCGTCTCACACTCATCACTCTCTCACAAGCTCTGCTCACGTGCGCTTCTCTCGACGACTGTCGACTCACACCTTTGAGATCTGGAGCGTGGAGGCGCGTGGAGGCGCCGTGGTCCGCCGAGATGCTCTCAGTCCCGTGAGGGCGCGGGCGGGGTGGTGTGGAGGGCTGGTCCTGGTGCTGACCCTGCAAGAGTCGTGACGCCGCTGCTTCCGTTCCGTGTGACGAGGGCCTTGCACTTTGAATGTGCCGTGGGGCTCCTGTCGTTAGACTTGGAGACGCGAGGGTTGCCCCCCCTTGCCCCACCACCTCGTGTGTGTGGAGAAGTTTACTACCTTACCTTTACCTTACCTTACCTTACCGAGGGGGCATGCGGCGATGGTGGAGGTGCATCAAGGCAGCACGAGTCGGGTTTCGCCTCCTGCGCGCCTCACACACAGTGATCACCTCGCGAGCGGCCGACAAAGTGAGCGCACGACCGCCTCCCTCTCACTCACCCCCCCCACGATGCGCAGCCCGTTTGTTCTCGCCGAGAGGGCGCTCTGGCAACCATCGCTGGCCTCTCGGCCGGCTCACGGCCGCTCAAAAGGTCGCGGACCCGCCCGTCGCTTGCCGCCCCACACTCGCCACTGCCCGCGACACTCATATGCGACTCCCGCCCGCTCACCTCACCCGAGCCCCGCCGCCTAGGCACGGCCCGACGAAAGCCCGTCGAGAAGAAGTTCAGGCAGCCATCGAGAGCCTCCCTGCGAGCTCATGGGCGCTCAAAAGGTCGCGCACCCGCCCGTCGCTTGCCGCCCCTCTCCCAGCCTTTGCCGGCGACGGGATCACGAACCTAGTGCTCAGTTCCGTCTTCCTCCCCCTCTTCCCTGTCTGCAGGCCGTCCCGCGCTGGCGGGAAGAGGCGCGCCGACCCGAGCCATCGGCGACGTCCTGGCGAGCTCATGTCCCCCCAAAAGGTCGCACCCGCCCGTGGCTCCGCCGTCGGCTCCGCCGCGAGCGGCGACCGTGACGCCGTCGGCGCTCGCCTATACCGGCTAGTGTGGAGCTCTAAGTGTGGGCGTGTTGTACTAGTGATGCTGCACTAGGCGGCCCGTTTTTAGCAAAAACCAGATACCACATCGCGTGTGGTCGTCGAAAAACCGCAGCGATGTCGGTCCTCACTGGCTTGCCGGGGTCATGGGCCCCCCCCCCTCTAGCGCCGCCGGAGGCGGCGTAGCTTCCGAGAAGCTCGGTCAGACACACGGGGGAGAGACGGACACCACATCATTACGAATGACGCAAAAATACGTCACGGAGAGCGTGTAGAATGGCTAATTTCGCCGAGAGCGCGCCGCGGGCGCACCTGGTATACGGCCCCGGAATGAGTCACTGATTAAAGTTGGGCGCCTTTGGTCGAGGCTTCCCCGGTCCTCACTGGCTTGCCGGGGTCATGGGCCCCCCCCCCTCTAGCGCCGCCGGAGGCGGCGGGGACTGGCTCGCCAACGAGCTCTACGAGCCGTCCCGGCGCGGCAAAATTGATGCGGCCTGCAGGGACCGAAAGGTCGCCGACCTGATCACGGCTGCCGGCGCCTCGGCGCCGGCCGACGCCGTGTTCAGCGGCAGGTTCGCGACGGGCGAGACGCCCCGCTCGACGACCTCCGCCTCCGAGGCGGACGAGGGGGCGACGGCGTCGGCGGCGATGGCGGGACCGGCATCGAGCACTTTGACCTTTTCGAGCCGGACCCCACCCCCATGGAGGATCTCTGAGGTCCTCCCCAGTCTCACCCCACCTTACCTCTGCCCTCCCCTCCCCCAATCCCTCTGCCTCCCATAGGGCAGGATAGCACTAGCATATGCGCCGAGTGCGCACACTGGGCCCACATAGATGTGACCCGCCCACTCGAGTGCGGCGCCCGGATGCTAGTGCTTGAGAAGACACCACAAACGCGGCACGGCCCGTTCTAGACCGTTTTGGATGTCTGTGGAGATTCTGTCTTAGCACACACAGTGAGTCATTCGGAGTCATTCGATGTCCAGAGTGCGATTGTGTGTGTGCGGGAGTTGGTTTGTCGGGAGAGGGAGGGGCAGGCTGCTCACCCACGTGCACTGCACCGGGCCAGTGCTTGCACTTTGAATGCCGTGGGGCTCCTGCCCGTGTCCGGGCGTGGAGATGCGAGGGTCGCCCCCCCTTGCCCCACCACTTTGTGTGTGTGGAAAAATTTACCTTACCTTACCTTAGATAATGTCGTGAGCATGCCCTCCCGCGGCGTCCCGCATTCCACCGTATCCCTCCGGCATCCACCACCAAACCTCCGTGCAAGTTCAGTGCACGAGGGGAGGCCTGTGCTCCCCCGCTCACCACTCCCCAGAGAGAAACTGCCGCACAACATGTGCACTTCTCTTCGGTTGCGTCATCCGCGCGAGAGCGCGATGAATGCCGCCTTCGCCGTGGTGCGGGGGGGAAAGCCAGCGGGCGACAATTCGCGCCAACCGCACGCCTCGAACTGCTTGAGCCACCAACCGCGAGGCTGCACCGTGAGGTGGAGTGTAAGCTCCGCGCCGTCCAGCGACATCTTCCGCCCCTCGGGAACCGTGGAGATGCGGAGGAAGAGGAGGGAGCGGACGACGCGCGAGACCTCGGCAACAACGCGCGGGACGTCGGCGGGGCGAAGGTGCTCGAGGACGTCTGCCGACACGCCCGCTTCGAAGAAGGCGTCGGCAAAGGGGAGCGCCGTGAGGCTCGCGCGCTGGAGGCAGGCCGGGGCGCCACCATGCGTCGCGCAGCGCCGGCCGCGGCCTAGTTGGAGCGCCTGCTCAATCGACGCGCCAGAGACGTCAACGCCGTAGGCATCGAAGCCGGCGTCGGCGAACGCCTCGACGCCGTGACCAAGCGAGCAGCCGAGCGACACGAGCCGGATGCCCGTGCGCGCGCCGTAGTGCCGCCGGAGGTGCGGCGCCAGCGCAGCCTCTAACGAACGGTTCGGGTCATGGTACGCATGCGCGCGGTCGAGGCGGTCGTAGACCTTGTAGGCGTCGGGCGTCCCGATTGGTTCGCCAACGTCGGGCGTCCCGATTGGTGCGCCAACGCGGTGGCCCTCGAGCCCGAGGCCCAGGAACGGAGAGAGCGAGTAGATGAGCAAGCCCGGGTACCGCGCCTGGAGGAGGTCGCGGAGAACGAGCGTGTCGTGGGTGATGTTGATTGCACCAATGTCGCCCGATAACCACGCGGCGTAGGCGGCGCGGCCTGTGACGCTGCCACGGCGCGACTTGCGGGGCAGCGCCCAGGACTGGGCCAGCGTCGCGCTGTCGTGGTAGCCGCCGAAGTTTGCCTCGCCGTCGAGAAGCGCAAGGTCGTGGCCGCAGACGATGATGCGCGCCGCGCCGAGGTGAGCCGCGAGGTGGATCGCGGTCGTGATTGTCGAGTCGCTGACGACAAGCCGGTCGCCGGGCGGCGGCAGGCCCTCGAGCCGCGAGCCGTTGCAACGCTGTGTGTGACACGCGTGGTCCGCCACGACGATGCGGCCCGCGTCCAGCTCGGCGCTGAAATGCGTTAGGACCGTGCGCGCGTTCTTCCAGCCCTGGCCGCCCTTGTGGCCGCGCGTGACGACGTGCGTCGTGCGGTTGCCCGCGGCTGCCAGGATGTCGCGGAACGCGTGCGGCTCCAGGTCCTTGCGCACGAGGTAGGTGAGTGCCCTGACGTGCCGGTTGACCTGGTTGACGCCGACGGTGACGCGGCCGCGGAAGAACGCCGGGTCCACGAAGCCGAGCGTTCGACCCGATCCGAGCACGTAGACGTCGGCACCCGCATGCCGGCCCTCCAGCGCGCGCAACGTCGTCCGCGCCGCGCGCTTTTTGAGCGATTCGCGCGTTGAGAGGTCGCGCCGCCGCCGCACAACGGCTGGCGCCCAACGCAGCGCATTCGCCGCCGCAACGGCCGCGAGCTGCCGCTGCGCGTCGACAAGCGCCGCGTGTACGGCGCTGCGGTTCGCATCGATGGCGTCAAGCACGCCCGTCAGCTCCTCGGCGAGGCCCGGGCCGCCGCGCAGCCGCCGCGCGGGCGCCAGCTCCACGGACCACTCCGGGTGCCCGACGTCGCGCGCGAACGCGCGGACCTTCTCGTGCGTCACGAGCGAGATCGTCGCGACGTGGAGGCCGAAGGGAATCATGACGCCGTGGCCGCGGCTCGAGGCCGCCACCGTGACGCTGCGGTAGTAGTCGACGACCTGCAGCCAGTCGCGCTGCGAGGGCTGCGGGCCGTCTCCTCGGCGTCTTCGCGTATTCGCGTTGAAAGTTATCGTCTCAAACGGGAACGCGCGCGTCCCCTGGAGGCGGTGGAGGAGGCGCCGGTCCGACGTCGCCTGGAGGACGACGTGGACGGTCCAGCCCGCGGCGTGCGCGCCCGCGAGCCAGGCCTCGAGCGCCGCGAGCACCGCCTCCTGGTCCGCCGGCGGCCCGAGCCGGAGGCCGAGCTCGTCGTCCGCGAGGTTGACCGCGAGCACGCCGCGGCCGCCGGCACCGGCGCGCGGCGTGCGGAGGAGCGACTCGGACGCGAGGCACGGCTGGAGCGTCGCGAGCAGGGTCGTCGCGCAGGACTGGTAGTGGAGCGGCAGGTCCGGCGCTTGCGCGGCGACGGCGCTGAGGCTGTAGGACTCGCGGAGCGTCACGTAGCCGCCGCCGTGCGTGCGCGCGGCGAGCGCGGCGAGCGAGGCGAGGTATGCGGCCCACTGCGCGGCGGGCGGCTCGGCCTGACCGCGGAACGCGTTCCAGCCCACTGCGAACAGGAACACGGGCGCCTCGAACCCCAGCAGGTGCGCGCGGTGCACGGGCCACTGCCAGCCCGACACGTTCTGGCGCGCGTGCGCGTTCGCCGGGTAAAACAGACCGCCGCCGCCGACGAGCACCGCGCTCGCGGCGGCGTCCGCGTCCTCGACGTCGCGCGCGGACGTCGGCACCCGGACCTCGCGAAGCGCCCAGGCCGGCGCCGCGCCGAAGAAGTACTCGACGGCCATGCGCGTCGCGCGCGGCAGGACGCTGTCGCCGGCGTTCTTCTGGACGCCCGTCGTCGAGTAGTGCACGAACGTGCCCAGGCCCCGCCGCCCGGTATCGCAGAGCGGCGCGAACCGCCCCGCCGCGTCCGCCGCACCGACGAGCTCGCAGAACGACGCCGCGCGCCATGATAGCGGCCCTGCGCACGCGGCTGGCGCGACCGGCGCGCGCCGGAACGCGTGGAGCGCAACGCCGTCCCACGCGGCTAGCGCGTCGTCGAGCCCGGCCGCGCGCGGCACCGGCGCGGCCAGCGCGGCGCCATGGAGGACGAGCATATACACCCAGACACCCAGACACCTGTAGGGGGGGTGTTGGTCCCAACGGCGCCTCTTTGCGTTGGTTGGGCCCGAAATTCTTTTTGCTCTGAGGAAGCCGTCGCCCGCGCCTCGCCTGTCGCGTGAATCGTGTCGTGCGACCGCCTTGTCTTGTTCTAAAATTCTTTTTGGCGGGGGCGGGCGGGTGCACGGAGCTAAGTGCCTCGCCGCCCTCGCAGGAGTCGCTTAGGCGGCTCCCGTGGTGTACCTGTGTTCGTGCCAGTGCGCGCCAGTCCCGTGCCTAGTCCCGAGTGAATCGCGTTCTAAAATTCTTTTGGCGGCGGGCGGGGCGGCAGCCGTCGGAACGCCGGCGGGGGCGGTGCTCGAGCGAGCGGGCGCGAAGGCCGGGCGAGGCGGCGGGCGGCGGGCGGGGCGGCGGGCGAGGTGGCTGGCGTCGTGTGCGCG
>NW_005196310.1:118791-121224 GCF_000372725.1 Emiliania huxleyi CCMP1516 | reverse complement strand
TTGCGGCGCGGCCGGTGCGCGCCTTCTCCCTCTTTGTGCGCGCGCAGTCCGAGTCGCTCAAGCGCACGCAGCCCGACCAGGGCGCTGCCGCCGTCCGCAAGGCGGTGGAGGCGAGCTGGCAGTCCCTCTCCGATGCCCAGCGAGCGGTCTACGTGCAGGCCGCGCGCGAGCACAATGCCGGCATCCGCAAGAGGCAGGTCTTGGCGCCACCGAGCCAGCTGTGCACGCGGCACGAGCTCTGGCTCGAGGGCGGCGCCGCCAGCCCATTCTCCTCGTTGCTCCCCTCCTCCTCCTCCGCGCCGCCGCCGCGCCCCCAGCTCGTCCTCGTGCACGTGCTCGGCGAGCCCGCGATGCAGACCCTCACCGCGCCGCCAGTGGCAGTGCAGACCGCGGGCGCGCCAGCGCCGGCAGACGTGAGGACGATGCAGCTCCGCCTCGCGTGGCAGCCGGACCCGAGCATGATGGCCGCCGCCGCGCGGGCGCCCCAGATGATGGGCGCACAGCCGCGGACCGTGCAGACCGCGATTGTGCCTCCCGGCGGGCTGAGCGCGGCGGCGGCACTGCCCGCCTCGGCCGTGCTCCCCGGGGGCTGCCTTGCTCCACCGCCGCCCCTCGCCGTCGTGGAGCCCGCCCCTCACCCATCCGCGCCGCCGACTCCTTCTCGCCGCCCCCCTCTGCCGCCCCGGCAGTCGCCCCGTCCCGGTTCGTCGCTGGCGCCGCCAGCTCAAGCCGGCAACACGACCACGGAGCAGGGGGGCAGCGAGAAGTTTGATGTTGCTTACGCGATTGCCGACTGAGCGCTGTGTCCAATTCGAACTCGGCGTCCGATCTCGATGATCAGCATTCCGCTTGCGAGAGAGAGAGAGCGGGTCGCATCACAAACCGCTTCCACGGCCGTTCGATTCATGGGATGGCTGGCAGCATCATCCGACTTGGGCAAAAGCAGGGGAGGGAGAGGGGGCGGAGTGAAGACGGCCGCTGGCTACACCGGCGCGAATGCAACGAGGGCAGCGGGCCACAGCACAGGCTTATATGTGAGAGGGAAGAGCCAGAAGCCGTCTTCATTTGACCTGCGAGTCTCCGACTTCAAGAAGATTCCCGGCTTCAACTATGTGCTGTGTACGTGTCGACAGAGGACGAGCACACGTACAACTCACATGAGGTAGGTTGATGTTATTACACAGTAGTCGAACTTGAGGGCAAAGAAGAGAAAATATATTCCTCGGGATGGTCCTGTGCCGCCTGCGCGCGCCGCCGCCGGCCTGCGGTGCAAAAGCCTGTCTTGAGATTCTGTGCAGCGGCGGGTAACGCCAGCCAGCGCGGTGGTCTCTGGGCGCGACGCGCGAGAAGCAGCGCTGTCAGCGTCGCGCAGGCAGGAGGCTGCCGGGGAGGCAAGGGGATGCGGGCGCGCGAAAGCTGCGAGTGGAGGCTCGGCGGTGTGAGGAGGAAGGCGGCGGCGCGCTGCCTGCACCGGCCTCTCGGGCCTTGCCAAAAAAGAAACAAGCACGGGCACACTAAGTTTCGATTAGTCACCTCACAACGCTTTTTGCGCGCAAGAGAGTGCGTGAGAGAGACACGGCTCGATGCCGCTCCTCGTCTACTTCGCGCGCCGGTGGCGTGTCGCGCCGCGTCGTTTGCTTGATGGCCGCGCCCACACCGGCAGCAGCGCCATGGAACGCCCTACAGCTACACGCCGCTGCGGATATCATACGCGTGGGTCTTTTCACCAGCACGCTATACCAACCCCCCTCTGAGCCGTCTCTCCCACCTCCCCCAGAGCTCGAGGTCGCTCCGCAGGATGCGTCTCACGGCCGCAGCCTCGTCCTCCGGCAAGGCCCCATGGCGCATCTTTCGCCACCAAAACGAGGCGCGCTTCAAGTTTTTGATCCTCCGGCTGCTCGAGCATCGCAACCGGTGTGTGTGGGATTATGCCTCCCCCCCCCCATCTGTGCGGCGAGGTGTTGCCGGTGGGTGCGATGTCCGATCGTGCGCGATAGCTTCCCATTGTGCGTGGTGTGTCGGTGTGTCGGTCGTCCGGAGCGTGTGGCGGCGCCGTTGCATGCAGCGACCGTCTGCTCACGTGCCACGACTGCTTTGTTTGACAGACGTGACTGACTTATGAGTGCTGATGGATGATCTCCGACAACCCAAAACCAAAATGAAAATGCGGAGTGGCCCCACTTTGGCGTGCAGATCCTGCGTCTCTCACTGCCCGAACAACAGAGGCGGGTCCGCCGCAGGTCCCCCACTAGTCATTCAAACAAGACCGCTCGTGCGTCCGCCCGCAACTTTCGCAACCAACTGGGCCCCCGGCAATGCCGTCTAGTGCTGTGACCACACGCTGCGGCCGTGGCGGCGTCAGCGCCGGTGGCTGGTTCTGCGACCCGCCTCCTCCCAGCCCGCCCACACCACCGCCGCAGCTGTACATGCTCT
>NW_005196310.1:112439-118691 GCF_000372725.1 Emiliania huxleyi CCMP1516 | reverse complement strand
GTCGTTCTTCACACGGCCATCGCAGAGCAGATTGTGAATGAGCTTGCCAGCGGCGAGGGCGGTCGAGTGCACGGAGCTAAGTGCCTCGCCGTCCTCGCGGGAGTCGCTTAGGCGGCTCCAGTCCCGTGCCCAGTGTTGTGCGAGGGGTTGTTGTAAAATTCTTTTTTGCTTGCTTCCGAGTGCTCTGACGGCGCTTCACCGTCTCTCTCAGCCCACTCAGATGGACGTCCCGCGCCCAGCCTACGTCCCCTTCGCTCTCTCGGACGAGCAGTACGCCGCCATCCTGCGCGCGCCCGAGGCGCACCGCCGGTACGGCGTCCTTTCGCAGGCTCCGCCGGGCGCCTCGTCGTTTGGCACGCTCTACCTCCTCCGGCAGCAGGCGCCGGAGGAGGGCGCGCGGCCGGCGGCGCGAGCCGCGGCGAGCACCCGGCTGCTCTCCGATGGCGTCACCACGCTCGCGCGTCGCGCGCCTTCCAAGCAAGGCGCCGGGAGCGCCGCCTCCATTGCGGCGCGGCCGGTGCGCGCCTTCTCCCTCTTTGTGCGCGCGCAGTCCGAGTCGCTCAAGCGCACGCAGCCCGACCAGGGCGCTGCCGCCGTCCGCAAGGCGGTGGAGGCGAGCTGGCAGTCCCTCTCCGATGCCCAGCGAGCGGTCTACGTGCAGGCCGCGCGCGAGCACAATGCCGGCATCCGCAAGAGGCAGGTCTTGGCGCCACCGAGCCAGCTGTGCACGCGGCACGAGCTCTGGCTCGAGGGCGGCGCCGCCAGCCCATTCTCCTCGTTGCTCCCCTCCTCCTCCTCCGCGCCGCCGCCGCGCCCCCAGCTCGTCCTCGTGCACGTGCTCGGCGAGCCCGCGATGCAGACCCTCACCGCGCCGCCAGTGGCAGTGCAGACCGCGGGCGCGCCAGCGCCGGCAGACGTGAGGACGATGCAGCTCCGCCTCGCGTGGCAGCCGGACCCGAGCATGATGGCCGCCGCCGCGCGGGCGCCCCAGATGATGGGCGCACAGCCGCGGACCGTGCAGACCGCGATTGTGCCTCCCGGCGGGCTGAGCGCGGCGGCGGCACTGCCCGCCTCGGCCGTGCTCCCCGGGGGCTGCCTTGCTCCACCGCCGCCCCTCGCCGTCGTGGAGCCCGCCCCTCACCCATCCGCGCCGCCGACTCCTTCTCGCCGCCCCCCTCTGCCGCCCCGGCAGTCGCCCCGTCCCGGTTCGTCGCTGGCGCCGCCAGCTCAAGCCGGCAACACGACCACGGAGCAGGGGGGCAGCGAGAAGTTTGATGTTGCTTACGCGATTGCCGACTGAGCGCTGTGTCCAATTCGAACTCGGCGTCCGATCTCGATGATCAGCATTCCGCTTGCGAGAGAGAGAGAGCGGGTCGCATCACAAACCGCTTCCACGGCCGTTCGATTCATGGGATGGCTGGCAGCATCATCCGACTTGGGCAAAAGCAGGGGAGGGAGAGGGGGCGGAGTGAAGACGGCCGCTGGCTACACCGGCGCGAATGCAACGAGGGCAGCGGGCCACAGCACAGGCTGCTTCATATGTGAGAGGGAAGAGCCAGAAGCCGTCTTCATTTGACCTGCGAGTCTCCGACTTCAAGAAGATTCCCGGCTTCAACTATGTGCTGTGTACGTGTCGACAGAGGACGAGCACACGTACAACTCACATGAGGTAGGTTGATGTTATTACACAGTAGTCGAACTTGAGGGCAAAAAAGAGAATATATATTTCCCCCTCTGATGGTCCTGTGCCGCCGGCGCGCGCCGCCGCCGGCCTGCGGTGCAAAAGCCTGTCTTGAGATTCTGCGCAGCGGCGGGTAACGCCAGCCAGCGCGGTGGTCTCTGGGCGCGACGCGCGAGAACCAGCGCTATTCAGCGTCGCGCAGGCCGGAGGCTGCCGGGTAGACAAGGCGATGCGGGCGCGCGACAAGCTGCCAGTAGAGGCTCGCTGCTGTGAAGAGGATGGCGCTGCTCGCCCTCTCAGAGACGGCATCAAAAAGACCACCAGCTTGGACATTTCACCCTTGCGGAATCTTACAAGGGACGGACGCACGCGCTCCCCACTGCAGCCTGCGCTGCGCGCGCGCAGCGGCGGCAGCTGCAGCTGCGGCACGTGCCGCCGCGCGGAGAGTCGAGACATGGCTCCCGATCTCCCAGCCCACCTCGCTCTCTTCTCCCTCTACCAAGCCTGTGCCACGCCCTCCTGCGGCTGCAGATCTGCGGCGACATCCACGGCCAGTTCTACGATCTGAAGGAGCTCTTCAAGGTGGGCGGCGACGTGCCTGACGCCAACTACCTCTTCATGGGCGACTTTGTCGACCGCGGCTTCTACTCGGTCGAGACCTTCCTGCTGCTGCTTGCGCTCAAGGCTCGCCGCGCCCGCGCCGCTTCCGAGACGCTTCCGAGACGCTTCCTCGACACTGCAGGGAGGAGCGCCGCGTCTGGAGCGGGAGGGCCCGAGGGGCTTGGCGGCCGCGCGGGCGGTCCCGGAGCGCTCGCGAGCGACAGCGCCGCTCGAACGCTTGGCACACTTCTTCGCGCGCCCACCTGCACCGCCGCCGCCCAGACACCCAGACACGCGCAAGGACGCGTGCAAGGACGCGTGCAAGACACGGCGAGACACGTCCAGCGCGGGAGCCAGTGCTGGCGGAGTGTGGCGGGCCGGGCCCAGCACGCGCGTCTTGCGTCGCAGGTGCGGTATCCGGACCGCATCACGTTGATCCGAGGCAACCACGAGTCGAGGCAGATCACGCAGGTGTACGGCTTTTATGACGAGTGCTTGCGCAAGTACGGCTCGGTCAACGTCTGGCGGTACTGCACGGAGATCTTCGACTACCTGTCGCTCTCGTCGCTGATCGAGGACAAGATCTTCTGCGTGCACGGCGGCCTCTCCCCCTCCATCAACACCCTCGACCAGATCCGCGTCATCGACCGGAAGCAGGCAGAGGGACACTTCCAAGACACCTCCAAGACACCTCCAAGACACCTCCAAGACACCTCCGGGACACCCTCAAGACACCTCCCCGAGAGCGTCCCTCGAGTCACCAAGACCATATGCCGACACACCCCAACCTCCGCCCTTGCTACCGCCCTCTACGCCGCCCTCGCCACTGCCCTCCCCGCCACCCTCCCCACTGCCCTCACCTCCACGCCGCCATATCTCCCCATATCTCCCCACGAGCAGGAGGTCCCTCACGACGGCGCGATGTGCGACCTGATGTGGTCCGACCCGGAGGACATCGACGGGTGGGGGCTGTCTCCGCGAGGCGCGACGCCTACCTCTCCGGCGGCGCCTGTCCAGGACACGTCCAGGACACGTGCAGGACACGCCCCATATAGGCGCGGGCTACCTCTTTGGCGGCGACGTGGTCGCCCAGTTCAGCTCGACCAACTCGATCGACCTGATCGCGCGCGCGCACCAGTTGGTGAGAGAGGGGCACACACACACACGCTCGACGGCACGCTCTCTCGGGCTGCACCTCGGCTGCACGTCGGCTACAGGTGATGGAGGGGTACAAGCACATGTTCAACGACACGCTGGTGACCGTCTGGTCGGCGCCAAACTACTGCTACCGCTGCGGCAACGTCGCCGCCATCCTCGAGCTGGACGAGCACCTCAACAAGAACTTCAAAATCTTCGAGGCGGCGCCGCAGGACCAGCGCGGCGTCCCCGCGAAGAAGCCGGCGCCAGACTACTTTCTGTGATCCCAGCGAGGGGAGAGGGGGTCCGCCCCCCCCTCCCACCTTCCTGGGTCCCGCGTGTCGAGTAGTGCATGGCGGCGGCGGCGGCGGGCGCCCGTGTGGAGAGCATTGTGTGAGACTCACTGGGAGACTGGGGGCGCAGTCCGCCGCCCGCCCCGCCCGTCTCCGTGACTGCATCCCCCGACGCCCGATTTCGCGCCCATTATTGTACGTTGAACGCGTTATTGCGCGCAGGCATGAAAGAAACCGACGTCCGGCTCAGCGCGGCTCGCGCGCGGGCGGGCACTTGGAGCGGGGCGGATTTGTTTTTGCCGATGGCCTCCCACCGCATCGGCGCCCGCCTCTCGGGCCTCAATCCGGAGCAGCTGCTCGCAATCATCAAGGAGCAGGGTCCCTCACGCTCGCAGCTGTGCGCCATCATCGAGGCGCAGGCGGGCGCGAGCGACGCCGCGCTGCGCGTGGCTGAGGAGCACGCCGCTCGGCTCGTGGAGCAGCCCGAGTGGGTGCTCTCCGAGGTCCTCCTCTCGCCGGACCTCGCCCCGCACATCCTCGCCCAGCTGCCGACCAAGGCGCACGCCGTCAAGGGGACGTGCCGCGCGTGGCGCCGCGGCTGGAAGGAGACGCTGAAGAAGCGCGAGAGGCCGCGCATGCTCGTGATCGGCGGCCACGGCAGCGAGGGTGGGACTGTCAACTCGCTGGAGCGGTACGACCCGTCCACAAATGAGTGGGAGGGGGAGGCTGTGGCGCCTTTGCCGACGGCACGCACGAGAGCAGGCATGACGGTGCTCGACGGCAAGCTCTACGCGGTTGGCGGTTTCGGGCCTGACAGCGCAACTTCCAACCTGGTGGAGCGGTACGACCTTGCGACGAACGCGTGGGAGGCAGTGGCGCCGATGGTGACACCACGCGAGACCCACGCCGTGGCGGTGCTCGACGGCAAGCTGTACGCTGTGGGAGGCTTCAACGAAGACGACGACTACCTCAGCTCGGTGGAGCGGTACGACCCGGCCTTGGACGCGTGGGAGGCGGTGGTGCCAATGGCGGCGGAGCGGGACTATCACGCCGTGGCGGTGCTCGACGGCAAGCTTTACGCTGTGGGCGGGTACGGCCTCAGCTCGGTGGAGCGGTACGACCCGGCGGCGAACGCGTGGGAGGAGGTGGCGCCGATGGCGGAGGAGCGGTATGATCACGCTGTGGCGGTGCTCGATGGCAAGCTGTACGCTGTGGGCGGCTACAACGACGGCGGCACCCTCAGCTCGGTGGAGCGGTACGACCCGGCGCATGCGTGGGAGGCGGTGGCGCCGATGGCGACGGCGCGGAGCCGTCTCGCCGTGGCCGTGCTCGACGGCAAGCTGTACGTTATGGGCGGCAACGGCGAGAACGAGGCCCTCTGCTCGCTTGAGCGATACGATCCCGTGACGAACGCGTGGGAGGCGGCTGCGCCGTTGACGACCGCACGGTGTTTTCATGCCATCACCGTGGCGTAGGGTTTTGGAGGGTGGGGGGGGAGAGGCAATTAAGGCTGTGTCGCGCTGCAGCTCGCGGCGGTGGATGAGATCAAGACATGAGATCGCGACCGAGTCCGGCTCGCCACGGCGCTGGGGAGGACGCCGCCGTCGCCTAGACTCCCTTGCGTTACTACGTGTTTGTAAAGCCGTAGCCTGGCGTTTGTGCCCCGTCGTGCCCCCCGTCCTGTGCCCCCAGAAGTTCATTTTTACGGCAACGACGCCAACGTCCTCTGTACCTGAAGGCTGAACTTTGAAGCTGTGCCGGTGCGCCCAATCCCAAAACGCACAAAAGCGTGCGCGGCTGCATTTCCTTTTGGGACGCCGAAACCAATTTCATATGAATTTACGGCGCATCAGGGGGAGGGCTTGTCCCACTGCCGCTCCTGCTGCCCGCGCCGCCCCGACCGCCCCGCACCCGCCTCGCCCTCAGTAGCCCAGCTCCTTGACCAGCGCCGCATACGAGTCCTCCTCCTCGGGCTCCGGCGCCGCCCGCGCCGCCCTCTCCCCCGGCTGCCGCTCGCCGGCCCGTGGCGGGTCGAGGCCGAAGAGCAGCAGAAGCCGCGCCTGCGCCGGCCTCACCGCCGCCTCGAGGTCGGCGAGCCACGCCGTCTCCGTCAGCAGACGCTCAACCTCGACCAGCCTCGCCTCGCCCCCGCCGTTCCCGGCGCCGTCGCCCCCGACCCCACCGCCCCCGCCCCCGCCGCCGCCGCCGCCGCCGCCGACGCCGCCGCCCTCCCCGCCCTCGCCGCCCAGTCCCTCGGCAGCCTCGCCGCCCTCGAGCGGGTCGCCGTAGGTCAGGAAGTGCACGTAGAGCGCGTCCGCCGCCGCCTTGCGAACCTTTGGGTAGCGGTGGCCGAGCAGCAGCAAGACCGCACGCAGCAGCGCTCGGAGGAAGGGCCCGGCGGCGCTTGGCAGCAGCAGCACCTGCCCGCCGAGCGAGGTCACGGGGAGATGTGGGGAGATGTGGGGAGATGTGGGGAGATGCGGGGAGAGATGCGGCACCTGCCGGCCGAGCGAGACGCGCCGGCGGGTGGAGGGGGAAGGG
>NW_005196310.1:94573-112339 GCF_000372725.1 Emiliania huxleyi CCMP1516 | reverse complement strand
GTTCGGGGGCAGCCACGGGCCTGAATGCCGAGCAAAGCGCGCAGCGCCGCCATCTCGCGTGCACACGCCCTGGCGGCGTCGCTCACTGCGCGGTGCAGCGCCTCCGCAAAAGCGCCCCCGCCCTCGCCCTCGCCCTCGCCCCCGCCCTCGCCCTCGCCCCCGCCCTCGCCCTCGGCCTCGGCCGGGAGGGGCTCGCCGAGGAGCGCCTCGAAGACGCGCGCCTCGAGCAAGTGCTCCGTCTGTTCACAGCGAGCCGGCGCGTGAAGAGACGCCGTCCACACACCGCCCTCGCCTCCTTCGACCGGGCCGCTGGCGCCGTGCGGAGGAGCGGCAGCGCCAGCCTCGCCTCCCTCCGGTGCTGCCGCAGCAGCAGCAGCAGGTCGGAGGCGACACACTGGAGGTGGCGGCGAGGCGCCTGCAGGAGAGGGGCGGTCTAGGACAAGTCTAAGGAACGGACCGGGACGGCTCCAGGAACGGTCCAGGAAGGGTCTAGGAACGGACCGGGACGGGTCCAGGAACGGTCCAGGAAGGGTCTAGGAACGGACCACGCTCGAAGCACCACCGCCAGGTGCTTGTCGAGCTCGGCTAGATCTCGCTCGTTCTCGGCTAGATCTCGCACGATCTCGGCTAGATCTCGCACGATCTCGGCTAGATCGCGCCCCCGTCAGGTGTTTGTCGAGCGCCGCACGGGCGCCGCGCAGAGTCGACTCGGTCAGGCCTGCAGCCGAGAGAGGCAGCCGATCTGCACCCAAGCAACCCGCATCTCGCATCTCGAGGCTGCATCTCGAGGCTGCATCTTTAGGGTTCTTGAGGGTGTGTCGAGGCTATCTCGAGGCTATCTCGAGGCTGCATCTCGAGGCTATCTCGAGGCTGCATCTCGAGGCTATCTCGAGGCTGCATCTCGAGGCTATCTCGAGGCTGCATCTCGGCTGCATCTCGAAAGTGCATCTCGGCTGCATCTCGAGTGGCCTCCGGCGGAGACGCTGAGCCCCCGCAGCGCGGGGAGGCGGTACTCGCTCAGCGCGAGGAGCGGCGCCTGATCAGAGCGTGGCTGATGGCACAGCGGGGTGTGAGCAGGAGGGGCTGGCTCAGCGCGAGCAGCGGCGCCGTCACGCCGAAGCAGACGGCGGGCACCAGGAAGTCCGCGGACCTGTTCACAGC
This sequence comes from Emiliania huxleyi CCMP1516, assembly GCF_000372725.1. Classification (NCBI taxonomy): domain Eukaryota; phylum Haptophyta; order Isochrysidales; family Noelaerhabdaceae; genus Emiliania; species Emiliania huxleyi. The sequence continues at coordinate 111,178 of NW_005196310.1, read as the reverse complement.
AGTAGGTGTGAAGAGACGCTGTTCACACCCAGCAGACAGCGGGCACGAGGAAGTCCGCGGACGTGGCTGGCGCGGTGCAGGTGGAGTCGGACGGGTCGTGCACCTGTGTCATGATTAACGTGCACCGGTCACAGTACTGTTGGGTTCGTCGTGTGGCGCGGGTGTCGTCGGGGGCGGCACCCAGAGTGTGCATCACCGCATGGAGATGGAGATGGACATCGGGGCTGAGGCGTGAGTGCCGTCTCGGGGCGTGCACTCGGAGCACCGCGCGGCCACACGTGCGACACATGCCGTGCGCATAGCTGACACCGGCAGGAGAATGCGAGGGCTGTGGAGTGCGCGCGCCGCGCTCGGAGCGGGGTGTGCGTGTCTACTGGCTTGCACAAACAGGGCGGAGAGGGGCGCATCTACAGCAGGAGCACGAAGATTCGGCGCAGCTCGGGGGCGCGCGCGACCGCGGGAAACCGCTTCTCGCTCAGCAGCGCGGAGAGCGACACGGCGGCTAGCTCGCGCACGCGGTCGATCTTCTCGACGGCCTGTTTACAGCGTGAAGCGTGAAGAGACGCCGTTCACAGCTCGCGCACCCGGTCGATCTTCTCTCGACGGCCTGCTGGGAGAGGGCCGCGGCGAGCCGCTGGCAGAGCGAAGGCAGCGCGGCCCGCAGCGCCTCGGCCTCGGCCTCCGCCTCCCCCTGAGAAAGAGGCGCGTGCGCCGTCAAAAGCAAAAGCGGGTGCCGCGCGGCAGCCCCACTCGGCTGCAGCCTCCGCCTCCGGGGGTGGCGAGAGTTGCGCCGCGTGCGAGTCGGCGTTGCTGCCCGGCGCGCCGTGCTCGGGAGGGGTGGCGAGGCGGAGGAGGGGGAGCGCGGCATGCATCGCCGCCTCGCGGACCCAACTGCCGACGTCCCCTCGGTTGTCCGTCTGGTAGTCCCCAAAGGCGTCCAGACACGCCTGCTCACACCCGGGAGTGTGAAGAGACGCCCCCTTTCACAAGTGGCAGTCGTCCGTCCATCCAGCCAAGCCTCGAAGATCTCGAGGAAGAGCGGCGTGGTCAGCCCGCCTACGATCTCTCTCGTACCGCGCCAGTCCACAGCGCGCGCATGTGCAGGCGAGGAGACGTCGGCGTGGCCAAGCCGCCCTCGGAGCCGGTCGCGACGAGCCCCGCCGTCTGAGAGAGCTCGACCTGTTCACAGCGGGAGGCGTGAAGAGACGCTGTTCACACGAGCTACGCCGCCGGGGAGAGATCCCCCCACCAGAGCAGAGATCGCGTTGCGGCGCGTCTCGGGGTCGCGCAGCTCCGCCACCGCCTCCGGGCGCGACGCCTGCATCGGCGAATCACGAGTGGTGCTCGGTGGATAGTGAAAAGTGAGTTGCATGACCGCCTCCGGCCGAGAGGGCCTGGACGAGCGCCGCGACGGCGGCAGGGAGGGAGGCGCGCAGCTGGGGGGAGGGCAAGGCGCCAAGGGCAAGCGCATGCCCGCGCCGCAGCCCCGCGTTCGGGTCCTAAGAGGACACTCGTGGCCGCGTCACCACGCATGCCGACCAACTCCCCGCGCCGCAACCCCGCGCTCGGGTCCTTGCCCAGAGGGATGGCGTACCGCGCCACCAAGTCCAACGGCGCCTGCCCCGCCTCCCCGCCGCCAGCAGCGCCTCCGCCGCCGGCGTCCTCCCCGCCGCCGCCAGCGCTCTGCCCGCTGCCAGCCGCCCTGCTGCCGCCGCCCGTGCTGCCGCCCGCGCTGCCGCCGCCCGTGCTGCCGCCGCCCTCCGAGAAGTAGGCGCGGGAGAGCTGCCGCAGCGCCGCCACCGCGGCGAGCGAGATCTGCTCCGTCGGGTGCCTACGGCGAGGCACCGGGAGATCTGGGGAGATCTGGGGAGCTCTGGCGAGATCTGCTCGGTCGGGTGCTTGATGCTGTCGTCGAGGGAGGCGAGGCTGCGGAGCGCCGCCTTCGGACCGCACGGCATCCGCACCGCCGCGCACACCTCGAGCATGCGACAGACGCCGATTGCTGATTCGATTGGCCTGGCTAGTGCCATTCACGATGGGCCACGCACCTCGAGCATGCGGCACACAGCGCCGCGCATCGCCTCGCCGCCCCGGCCGCGGTACAAACGCGCCTTCTCCACGGCGGGCACCACGCCCGAGATCGCCTTGCGCAGCTCGGGCGGCAGCGCGGCGCCGCTGCCCGCGTGGCGAGCGCGGCAGAGGGCGAGAAGCACCTGCCAGTGTACGTGTACGTGCGATGAGCGTGCGATGAGCGTGCGATGAGCGTGGGATGGGCGTGCGATGAGCGTGTGATGGGCGTGTGATGGGCGTGTGATGGGCGTGTGATGGGCGTGTGATGGGCGTGTGATGGGCGTGTGATGGGCGTGCGATGGGGGGCGAGTGATGAGCGTGCGATGGGCGTGCGATGAGCGTGTGATGGGCGTGTGATGGGCGTGTGATGGGCGTGTGATGGGCGTGCGATGGGCGTGCGATGGGGGGCGAGTGATGAGCGTGTGATGGGCGTGTGATGGGCGTGTGATGGGGGGCGTGTCGCGGAGGTTGTGTGCCGGCGTGATGATGACTATTGACGACGGACTATTCGCTTCTGGTGGGCGCCTCCGCCGCCATGTGGACAGCGCCGGTCCTCTCCTTGAGGTCGAGCGAGAGGGCGCGCTTGCACAGCGCCGGCAGCATCACCTGCACGAGTATGACTGCCACTCCTCCCATTGATCGCACCGGCCCTCCTGCACAGCGCCGGCGGCAGCACCTGCACAGTCCACTCGGGCGCTAGCGGCGCCGCCCTCGCCGCCGCCTGCACCGCGAGCAGCCGGACGACCTCATATCTCCCCACATCTCCCCACATCTCCCCACATCTCCCCACATCTCCCCATATCTCCCGCGAGCAGCCGGACAACCTCATCTCCCCAGATCTCCCCAGATCTCCCTGTATCTCCCCATCTCTCGAGCATCCGGACGCCCTCATCGACAATGCACATCCACACGGACCAGAGCTTGACCGCGGCACTACTCGCCGCCTGCGCAGCCAGCAGCCGGACGGACTCGTCCCAGTGCCGGCTCTTGACCTAAGGCAGACCAGGAGCGCGACACGTGTGGACACGAGCTCATTGGCAGCCGCAAGTGACGGCGCTGCTGCCTCGAGCAGGTGGCGGAGCAGCATGGGGCGGTACTCCTCGAGCGAGGCGAGGAAGGGGGCGACGCGCAGGTACGCCTAAAAAAAGAAAATACGTCGAACAGGACGCCGTATTCCTTTGTTTAGGCGACGCGCAGGTAGCGCAAGTATGCGTTCGGACGCGAGCCGAGCGCGAAGTAGTCAGCCCTGGTCACGATCTCGATGCCGTGGGGGAACGAGCCCTGCCGCCCCACATTCTCCTAGTCATCGGCGAGCGAATCCACTCAGCAATGGCTAGTGCAGGAACGAGCCCTGCCGCCCCACAGTCTCCTGGAAGGCGGCCGAAGCGGCGCGCCGCACGTTCACCTCGCGGTCGAACGTGACGACGACGAGAAGCGACTGCGCCTAAACAAGAAATACGGGCTTCTGGCCACACTGTATTTCTTTTTTAGAACGTGACGACGACGGGCAGCGACTGCGCCAGCTGAGCGACGTGCGGCGCCATCACGGCGGCGTCGAAGGCGCGCGCGAAGGCCCAGCAGACGTAGCAGGCCGCGTCGCGCACGTGCGTCCCGACCGACGTTGTGCCGCGAGGGACGTCGTAGTGCAGCGCCGACACGACGCGAGGCAGCACCTGGGGGTGCGGTCCTCGGGCGGGGCCTTCATCTACCGGTACTCACCCACCGCGCCGACACGACGCGAAGCGGCGTGTTCGGGTGAGGGTGTTCGGGTTAGGGTGTTCGGGTGAGGGTGTTAGGCTTAGGGTGTTAGGTCAGGGTGTTCGGGTGAGCGGCACCTCCGGCAGCCGCGCAGGCAGCAGCAGCCCGCGCCGCGCCAGCTCCGCCAGAGCAAGGCAGCCGCCGTGCCACGCGCTCGCCTGCTCGTCCGGCGCGAGCAGGTCGACGGCGCCTCGAAGAAGAAACACAACGCCGTGAGAGAGACATGTACGCCGCCTCGCTCCTCCGGCGCGAGCAGGTCGACGGCGCCTAAAAAAAGAAACACAACTGGGCAAGAAAACGCCGCCTCGCTCCTCCGGCGCGAGCAGGTCGACGGCGCCTCCGACGACGTCGTCCGCGAGCTCGAGCGGCAAGCGGTTTGTGATGCGGCCGATGCCTTTGGCGGAGGACCTGAAGAGGGAGGACAACGGCCGGGACCTTCCTCAGCGATGGACTCGCGGCCGACGCTTTGGCGGAGGAGCTGCGCACGACGGTCTAGGAAGAGTCAGGGAAGAGTCTAGGAAGAGTCTAGGAAGAGTCTAGGAGGAGTCTAGGAAGAGTCTAGGAAGAGTCTGGGAAGAGTCTAGGAGGAGTCTAGGAAAGGACCAGCGCACGACGGTGTCGGAGTCGCGAAGCCCCGACAGGAGCTGCTCGAGGATCGACTCGACCGCCTCGGGTACCAGGCCCTCCTCCTCCTCCTCCCCCCCCTCCGCACCAGCCGCTGCCTCGCCCGCCGCCGCCGCCGCCGCACCCTTCCCTCCCGGCGGAGCAGCGCCGGCGTCTGCTCCCGCGAGCGCGCCGAGCTCGCCGCCGAGGTTGAGGAGGAGGGAGCGGGCGCCTGCTTGTCACTCATCCAGGCCCGTCGAGACTGCATTCACGACACGCGCGCAAGACGGGGGAGGGGAAGGGGGGGGGGGGGGAGGGGAGGGGCGGGTGGTGCGGGCGCCGCGGGTGTAGCGCCACGCGGCGACGCGTGGAGGGAGGAAGACGAGGGCGACGCGCTGCAGCAGCTTGATGCCTGATTGGCGAGTGGTCCGACGGGTAGTGAGTGAACTAACAGACGAGAGGGCGGCGCGCTGCAGCGGCTCGCTGCCCAGCTTGCGCCGCACGACGGAGGAGTCTAGGAGGTGTCTAGGAGGTGTCTAGGAAGTGTCTAGGAAGTGTCTAGGCTCGCTGCCCAGCTTGCGCCGCACGACGGAGGAGTCGCCAAGCAGCGCCGCGGGCGCGGCGATCAGCGGCCCGAGGTGCACCTGCAGCTCCTCGGGAGGAAGTGTCTAGGAGGTGCCTAGGAGGTGTCTAGGAGGTGTCTAGGCAGTGTCTGGCCCGAGGTGCACCAGCTGCGGGAGGAGCTCCTCGCGGTGGCCGAGCTTGAAGATAGCGGCCAGAGTCGTGTAGATCCCGACCGTTAGGAAAGAGGCGGTGCCTAAAAAAGAAACACACGGGGTTGCGGCCAGAGTCGTGTAGATCCCGACCGTTAGGAAAGAGGCGGTGCCGACGGCGGCGGCGCCGTCGCCGCGGCTGCCCTGCGGCGAGGCGGCGGCCGGGCGAGCGCAGGGTAAGGGTTAGGGTAAGGGTCGGGGCTAGGGCTCAGGGTAGGGCTAGGGTGAGGGTGAGGGTCAGGGTTAGGGTTAGGGTCAGGGTTAGGGTGAGGTCCAGGGTGAGGGTGAGGGTGAGGGTTCCTGCAGCGATGCGGCGCCCCAGACGATGAACTCGCGGAGGGCCGGCTGCAGCCCTGGCCGCGTGAGCAGCCGCGCGCAGAGCGCCGCTGCGGCGTCTCTCTCCGGGCCGGGCGAGGAGAGGTGCGAGCGTGCGAGCAGCTCGATCCTACGTGTGAATGGACGAGGGGTGGGGCCGTCTAGTCAGGAGAGGCGCGAGGGAGCGAGAAGCTCGATCCGACGCACGAGCGGCACGGGGGCGTCGGCGTCGGCGTCGGCGTCGGCGTCGGCGGAGGAGGAGGAGGAGGCGGAGGCGGCGGAGGCGGCGGACGAGTCGATGATTGAGAGGTCAAACGGCACCATCACAACCATTGACAGCCAGACCATGAGGGAGTAGGAGATCTGCCAGGTGTCTCCGTCCTCCGGCGCCAGCGTGCCGAGCAGCCCGACCAGCGGCTCGAGGTCGCGCGCCTCGTGCGGCACGAACTTGACCACCGTCTTGTAGCCGCGAACCTTGCAAAGCGTGTACATGACGCGGCACGGCGGCCGCAGCGAGGCGGAGACGGCGGCGCCGCCGGCATGAGCGAGCGTGCGCACCACCGAGAGCAGCGGCACCACCAGCAGCTCCAGTGCCGGGTCGAGCACGCCCGGCTGCTCCTGGTAGCGGTCGAGGATCGTGCAAACACGCTCCGCGGCAGCGGCCGCCTCGTCGCCGCCGCCGCCGAGGGAGCCGATGAGCTGGGCCGCCTCCTCCGCCTCGGTGAAGAGCAGGCGCGCCTCGACCACCTCGTCGACTGCGTCGGGCTCGGGCGGAGCGTTGAGGCTCTCGTTGTTCGTGGGAGAGACCATTTGCTTGGGCCGTTGCGACCGGCTGGCCTGGGCGTGCAACTTCAGTCGGCCTCAGTGGCGCGTGTTCTCACCAGAACAGTGCCTCCGCGGCGCTGCGGCGGCGCCCGAAAGGCCGATCCGACCCGGCAGCCCCCCGGAGCGTGCATCCAAGCGTCCGCCACCGCCGGCTCAGCCCCGGCTCGACATGACTCTGGCCCGCGCGGGGTCGCCGACGGCGCCGAGTCGGCGCCAGAGGCACGCCCGGCGGCCGGATGGTCGCCTCGAGCGCTGAGCGGCTGCCGCCACGGTCACTTACGCTCGAGTTGCGCCAGGTGCGCCTCTCGGTGGCCCGGCGCGGCCGCACGTGCTCTCTGTAGATGTCTGCTCTCACTCGACGGCAGGCGTGCTCCGTGCTCTCGCCCGATTCTCTCCCTGCCGCCGGCCTCCGCCCCCGAGCGACCGCCGCCGCACACCGACTATTGCCGGTATGACTGCCGTCCCTCACTCAGCCGTCCGTTTGTCCTCAGCGCTCGCACGACCGACGTTCTTCCTCCTCTGCGGCCTCGCTCGGGCCCGCTCGTCGACACGCGCAACCAGCAGACGCCCGTGTCGGAGCTTCTGTGCCGGCTTTGAGCTTCCATCGCTGATGGGGGCACGCCCGGCCCGGCACTCTCGCACACCGTGGAGCGCGGCACCGCGCGCGCTCACGCCGCCCACCTTTGCTGCCTGCGCAGGTGCGGCTCTGTCCCGGCGGCTCACTCATCGAGCACCTCACGGCTGCGCGGCGGCTCACTCATCCGCACCACCGCGACCGGTGCGCCATCCCACATCACGCCTCTCGCCCACGTCCACCCGCACATACACTCTCTCACTCTGTCATGAGTAGTCTTCAATCGACACGGTCTCTTGGAGTAGTCACATCAGCACCGGCGCCGGCACAGCGCACCGCTACACTCGCCTCCGTTAGGTTGCAAACATCGCCCTCAACATCCGCTTGCGCCTCACACGTCCGGGGGCAGTGTCGCGTGAGCCACAGCTTAGCACCGACGCCAGGCTCTTAGCTGTTAGCTCTACGTGTACGTGTGTGTGTGGTGGGGGGGGGAGGGCGGCGTAGTCAAAAGAAAAGCCTCAGTCGAGAGAGGCTAGTAGCCCCTTCGAGTGCGGGCTCCGCGCCCGTCTTGTCCTGGCATATAAGAGAGGCGAATGGGACAGGGGTTGAAGGGGTACACGCTTGGTACCCGGCCGTTTTTCGCGTTTCTCTACAAAACTGTGTCCAAGCCGAAGGCCCGAAGCGCAGGTCCGAGCTCGACATGCGACCAACGTGGTCCCGCACACCAGTGCTCGTGCTCGCACGTGCGGCCGCCTCTCCTGCTCGACTACTCGTGCTCTGCCTCTGCGCGCTCGCTGCGTCCGTGCCACTTCTTCGCTGCCTCTCGCCGCTGCTCCTGTCCTTGACTGCGCCTCGGGTCGAGGCGCCAGCAGCAGCGTCAATGGAGTGGCTGGTCCACACTGCAGCAGCGCCGCGGGCGGACGCGAGAAGGCAAACGCGACCGTGCCGATGAGCGCGAGCAGAAGCAGCGGGAGCGCGGGGCAGCACGACGGGTCGGGCAAGTTCTTGGCCCAGCGCCGCGCCTTGCCCATGCTGCCGCCGCCGCCGCCGCCGTCGGCGTCGCCGACCACAGGCTCGTCGTCCGGCGCGGCATCGTCGTCGGCGGCAGGGGGTGGGGGGTCGGCGGGCACGTCCTCGTCGTAGCCGTCGTCATCGGGATCAGGAGTGGCGTATCGCGCGGTCGACATGCCGGCGAGCTCGTCGACCGTCGAGTAGGTGCCTGCGACCGAGCACGGGGGTGCGTGACGCTCGGACCGACGCATGGGACCGGCTCTTCCGCGCGTCGAGAGCGGCGACGCTTTCGAGGCGCGCGGCAGAGGCCCGCGGCGTGCTTCCGAGCGCGTCCGCGGCCGCGACGCGGCAGCGGGAGGTGCCCCGCCCACCAAGGCAGCCGGCCCGGCCGCTGCGGGGCCGTCGCGGGGGCGCAGGCGGGCGGGGCGACCTCAGATTTCGCGGCTGGCAGCGGGCGCCGCCAGCCGCGAAATAAAAGCCAGACGTCGGTACTCGCAGAATGTGGGTAAACGAAAGTACCGTATTCGGTACTATCAAGAAAGACACCGAAAAAAGTCGCCACGGCAGTCCACGACGAGCCAGCCAGCTGCCGGCTCGCACGGCAGCCTCTTCCTCTCGACCAGCCTCAACTTCCGTACAGTCAACATTTTGTCGCTGCGTGCTCGTGGCGAGCTGTGGCGGCGGTCGAAGTTGGCCCAGATTCGGTGACGAGCGCCGGACGATAGTACCGCCTCTGTTCGCCCTGTGCATGTCAGGCCAGGCTGCAGCAGGGCACTACCAACGTGCTGCCCAGTTGCAGCCTGACTTTGCCCACTGTGCACAGTCGCCAGAGCACCACCACCGCCCGGCATCGTGTCACGGCGAGCTCCTTCTGCGCCCGCTCGCGAGGCTCTCGCGCTGGCACACTTTGGCCATCTGCTGCTCGCGTTCGGCGAGCTCTTCTCCGCACTCCTGCCACGGTGCCGTCACCACACACCTTCTGGCTGGCCTGAGCCGCGCGGGGTCGCCGGCGGGGGCAACGCGTCGACCTCTCTCTCTGGTGCACCACGGGCCGCAACGGCCTGCTAGCAGCGTGCGCGAGGAGGCAGTGTGCCGGCACAGTCGAGCCGGAGCATCGGGTTCTTGATGCTTGTGGGGTCAAGTTTGACCTTATGTGGCATAATATGCAACAATAATGCGATGCTATCTCCCGGCTTTTTGAGATATGATCCCTCAAAGTCGAATTTTCGTTTACGGCTTTACTGGTGACCATAGTACCGTCTGTCCGGTTTGCGTTTCTTCAAACGAAACACTTTAAGTCTCGACAATCACTAAGCTGCTTATGTGGCACCGCAGAGGCTCCCTTGGGGATGCCTGAGGCCACCCCAACCACTCACTAAGCCGTACGTAGACGAATTGGGCGCTACTTTTTTCGTTTACCCACATTATGCGAGTATGCCATGCGCGCGGAAGACACTTGCGTGGATACGTGGCTGGCAGGCTGACCCGTGTGCGGGGTAACCCGCGCACGGGGAAGCTTCACGGGTTCGAGTCGCCAAACATTAAGCAGCGGAGGTGTGCCGAGGGGGACCGGGAGGCGGTAAGCCGTCGTCGCCCGGCGCTGCTTGCAGCACCGTGGCGATGGCGCTAAGAGGTTCCTCTTTTCCGCGCCCCCCCCCCCGCAAGGCGCGCGACACACAGGCGCCTCCGTTTCGTTCACGTGTGTCCGAGCGCCTCTTGTTTGCCTCGCTCTGCAGGCACCAATGGTCCCCCAGGGGTGTGTGAGTGAGTATTCTTGATACGAAACCACGACGACACACACCAGTCGACTCGCATCGGTTGCCTCCATTAACGGCGGAGCTATTCTCGCGCCCACACCACACCTGGCTCCAACGTGGACACGCCCATAGCTGGGGACACTACTAGGTCACGCATGGCATCACAGAAGTTTTATCTCTGGGCCCCAAAAGGCATCTCTAGCAGTGTCGTTACGCATGCGCCCAGATCTGCTCGTCTCAGAGGGTACCCTCTGTGCCAAGAGAGGCCATCCACGAGCGGCTCAAAGGGTGCCTGAGTCTGTCGTGATCCCCCAGCACCAAGCAGAGAAATAAATAAATAAACGCGGTCAAACTCTCTGAGACGAGATGGGATTTAGGGACATGTGTCCCCGCCCTACACGATCTTGGCGTGAGGGATCTTCAATCCGTCCCCTCACCCCTGGTCACTACCCGACACTAGAAGAGCAGCAAGAGTTGGGGCTGCGGCTACGGCTGCGGCTGCGGCTGCGGGAGGGGCTATGGTCGCGGGAGAGCCGCTGCGCCGCGTGGGCGCGCCTACACCGCGCTTGCTCCGCTCGCCACCTCTCGCAAAGGTCCAAAGTCATAGCCATCACCTCCTCCGGCAAGTCCTTTTCGCCTATCTCGCCGTCCCTCCATGCCTGGTAGAGCTCCGTCTCGTCATAGCCATATTGCATCTCACCTAGCAGAGAGAATCCCCCCCCCCCCCCCAGCTTCCATTTTTCGGACAAGCGAGCGCTAGTGAACGCCCAGGGAACCGATATGCCTTACAGTATTTTTATACAATACTCAGGTCCCGGTGGCCGCGGGTGACCACCGCCGCCCACGTCGTCCTCCGACGAGTCGGCGTCGGAGTCTGGGGGGGTGGGAGGGTCGGGGCGCACCCGCTCGCGGTCCTTGGCCGCCTTGCCGCCCGCTCCGCCGCCGTCGCCGCCGCCGCCGCGGCCGCCCGGTGGGGGGTCTCCCCCGTCGGGCTGTGCGGCGGTCTGCAGAACCTGGCCAACACGGTGTGGGCGTATGCGACGGCGGGCGTGGCTGTGGACGCGTTGTACGCGGCGGTGGCGGAGGAGGCAGTACGCGGCGGGCTGGCTGGCTTCACCCCTCAAGCCCTGGCCAACACGGTGTGGGCGTACGCGACGGCGGGCGTGGAGGCGGACGCGCTGTACGCGGCGGTGGCGGAGGAGGCAGTACGCGGCGGGCTGGCTGGCTTCACCCCTCAAGCCCTGGCCAACACGGTGTGGGCGTACGCGACGGCAGACCATTATCACCAGGCGCTGCTTGCCGACTGCTCGCGCGTGATCAGCGACTCGCTCGCGCGGGATCCGTCGAGCTGGAGCGAGGAGGAGCGCTCTCAGCTTCACCAGTGGCAGCTCTGGCTCTCTCTTGAGCGAGGCGAAGACGGGCAGCAGCATCTTCTCCCCGCCCCCCAGCGCAAGCTTTGCCGCGTTGCTATGGTGGCGACCATAGCTCGGCCGTCAGGCTTGCAACGCTCCGTCGCGGCTGCCCTCGCCGCCGTCCAGCACGGCTTCGGAGGAGGAGCATCTCGAGCCGCGCACTGGCTACTCGCTCGACCTGGCGCTGCCCTCGTCACGCATCGCGGTCGAGGTGGACGGCCCCTCTCACTTCCTGCTGCCCGACGGCCTGGGCGTGCGCAGACCCAACGGGCCAACGCTGCTCAAGCGGCGCCTCCTCGCGGCGGCTGGCTGGAGGGTGAGCAGCGTTCCATTCTACGAATGGAACGGCTTCGCGACGGCCAAGGAGCGGCAAACCTACCTGGAGAGGGCGGTTGCCCCGCTGTTGGGGTAGTGCTGTGCACACTGACTGTTATCATTGTCGCTTGGGCGGCTCCCGTGGTTTACCTGTGTTTAGTCGGCCAGTGCGCGCCAGTCCCGTGCCCGTCGTTCCTGTGCGTTAAAGGCCTACTTTGGCTCTTGGGCGGCCGCCCTCAAACCCTATAGGGTTTGCCATCGTCCGCGCGCGGCCCCAATTCCGGGCTCTGCGCCGGGTATTTCGGGCGCCGAGAGTGGCCTGGCCCCGGGCCCACCCCCGGAGGCCGATGGCGACATGCACCGCGACCCATTCCGCCTCCTGGAGGCTGCTCTCGGACGCTCAAGCGGCGCCAGCCAGCGGCTCGGCCGCGCATCCTTCACACACGCCGCCACGACCAAGATGAGCGGGCCCGGTGTCGAGTCATGGTGCGAGCTGCATGTCAGGGGCGGCTGTGGACACAGCAGGCCCACCAGACGGGCGTCAAAGCTTGCCGCCGGGGTGCTGTCGTGGGGAGAGCCCGAGACAGCTGCAGAGGAGCCGAGTGCAGTGGCGAGCCAGAGGCTACCTGGGTCACCAAGTGGTAGCCCTTGCCCATTCTGAGCAGGGCTGTGCTTTGGTGGGGTTGTGCTTGAGCATGTGTGAAGTGGGAGTGCGTGCCGGCGGTGTCTGTGGGTGAAACGGGCGTGTATGAGGCCGTAAGAGCCGTGGTATGAGCCAGAGTGGGCTTCATCACCCAAAATAAGGACGGTTTGGGAGAGCTAAGACTTGATACCGATGGGCCTGGGCCAGGAGAGCGACAGAGAAGGCGAGGTGGTGAGCTGGGAAGCCGCTTCGTCGGCACCTGGACGTGTCGCGATGAACTGCCGAAAAGCACCTTTTGCGGCTATTGCTCAAGACTTCGGGAGACACGGCCTACATATTATGACTGCATCCATGCGCCTGGTGCATGAAGGCTGCGGGTCGGGACATTTCACGGTCGGTGGCGCCGGTGATGGCCTCCGGAAAGCCCTCGCAATCGCCTCGGATGGGGTCCGCCGAAGACAATCTCGAGCCCTCTCCGAGGCATCACGAGCCGGTGTGAGCTTGCAGACCCAAGGTAAGTGCGGTCTGGGACGGCTCAGACGTGCTACTGATGGGCCTGGGCCAGCATGGCGACAGAGAAGGCGAGGTGGTGAGCTGGGAGCAGGAAATAGCGCTTTTTGGCACTTGCATCTACGTAAAAAGCAAAAACGGCGAACACAAAAACGGTAAAGGATAATTGAAATTCACCCTTTCGCCAAAAGCAAAATGGGCGGGCCTCTCAGGGCGCAGCCCGAGCGCTCTCGCGTCTCGGGCCCCTCGGTGCAGCGGTACAGCCCCGGTCCCCAACGCCAAGAAGCAGCGCGCTGCCTCCGCCAAGGCAGCCCCGAGCGGTGAGCCCGCCATTGCTCGCGTCGGATCCCCAGCCCCCGTGCCCCGAGTGCTGCGGGACTCCCAATGCACTGCCCGCGCCACACTCTGGCGCCACTCTCGTCCACCCCAGCACACACTGCCCCGTGCAGCGCCGGCGCCCGATTGCCCCAAACACGCCATCGCGCACGGTTCGCATGCTTCCTCCCTCCCCCTTCACTCACCCGTACACCCTCCCTCCCATGGCAGGTTCGGGGCCACGCCCTATTCGGACTCGCCTGCACACCTCCCGCAACGCTTGCTCTGCGCCTTCAGCGTCGTAGTCGAGGAGCTTGCCCACCGTTCGAGCGTACTCCATCATGGGCCGCACCTGCTCCGCGCTCCATCTCCTCCACAAGTCGAGGTTCGAGCCCAAGCTCGATACGCCGCTCCACAGGGCGACCCGCCTGTAGTCGATAACGCTGCCAAACGCGAGGCTGCGCGGCGACACACCGATGAAGACCGGCACGCAGCCGCCGCGCGACGCAAAGATGATCGCCTCGATGTACTTGCCCGTGTTAGGGTAGTCGCCGGCGGCCACGATGCAGAACTTGTGATCCAAGCCTACGAGGAGGAGTGCCTCATGACAGAGGCTCCAACGTGGCGGCGTGATCGTGTGTGCCTAGGAGAGACGTATCGCTCGCGCACCCGCGCGGAGGTACGCGTCCCGGCCAAGCTTCGACGGGACGACGGCCCCTCCGGCGGCCACAAAGTCGCGCAGGAAGCCCGGCTCTCTCAACACTGCCCGGCATCTGGTGGCGGACCGGGGCTTCAAGTCGCAACTCATGTTCACGGGGCCGTGGAGCCCCGTGCAGTGCTCTTGCCACGTCCCGTTGCGCGCGCATTCGAGCCCGATGCCGAGCGTCCAGACGTCGGGCGAGGCGACCGTCGCATCGGAGCGGTTGTAGAGCTGTCTCCAGATGCGCCAGCGCGTGGTTGATATCCATAGCTGGGGGACGTGGCCGACGAAGAGGGCGGTGCGCCTGTTTTCCCAGGCGGTGGGGGGCGCGAGGCCATCCAGCTTGCTCCCGACTGTGAGCGCAAACGGCACCAAAATCTGCTCACTCCGCGTCTCCATTTCGGAGAAGATGTACACCGAGCGGCGGCGGAGGTGCGGCACTCGAGTGTGTATGAAGAAGGAGGAGGCGACAATCGGCACGGTGGAATTTGCCGCAAGCTCGATCAGCTCTCGTATGGCTGGGTGCCGATGAGCGTCTCGAAAGGTGAGATCCGATCCGAAGAGGATCCAGTCGGCGCTGGATCGCGGCGTCGAGTTGACGCGCGGAGCAATTCTGCTGAACACGTCGTACTGAGACTCGGTCGACCCTCCCTGCCGAGACTTGGTCGACGTCTTGTGGACGGGTTCAAAGACGTGCACGTTGCAGCGGGGAAGCACGCGACTTGATGGGCCAAAGCGTTCCGTGGTATTCGCGTCAAGCGCGCTGTCGCTGCCCGATCTGGCGAGCAGCAACAGCAGAGACGTGTACATACAGCGCTTACAGGTCGCCGGCGGCCGGGCAGCGGCCACTAGACGCCGCTACGGAGGCGGCGGCGGAGGCGGCGGTGGGCCCGGCGGCCGGCGGTCTTATATATATATCTCTCTTCGAGACGCCGCCGCTCCTTGTTTCGGTAAGGGCGTAGACAGCGTGCGCATGCGCCTGGGCCAACGCGGCCAGGCTGAACGATGCCTGCTCGAAGCTGCGCACCCTGCCCTGCTAGGCACACGGCGGAAATCGCGGACGAGCAGTTGGCCTTGTAGGTGCCGCGGCCTGCCGTGGCGGCCTCCGCGATGGGATCGAGCGCTGCCATGATCCGCATTGGTGTGAAGACGCCGTGTTGTCGCCCTGACTGCGTGCTCCACGCGTAAACAACGATGCTCCCGGCCCTGGCAATAATCCTTCTGCCACTCGCACGGTCGCCCTTCAAGAGGGCCGGTCACCAGCGTCTCAAGCGTCTTGGTCAGCAACGCGACGGGGCGACAAACATGAGTCGGCTGCCGGGCAGCGGCTGCGCGGTGACGCTCGTGCAGCAGGTCAGCAGGGCCGCCTGTGTCGAGGGACGGACGTACGGCTGCACGGCCTCTCCCGGACAGCCACCGGTGGTCTGGGTGAGCAACTCGTGCCGCGGAACGTTCCAGTGCACCGGTCGTTGGTATGGGCCCAGCTACAACCGATCCGTGGACTGCTTCTCGCCGCCAGACCACACTGCCTACGCGTGCGCGTGCCTCGGAGGAGGGCTCTGGCTCCCCGAGGAGCGTGCCGCGGCGTCCGCAGCCGCCGCCTCGTTGCAGCCGCCCACCCGCCAGGCGGCGACGTCCAGACCGAACAAACAGCCAAGAACGCGACCCCGGCCACCGCCCTCAATCGTGCCCTCGTGCCTCAACACCACGAACGCGTCTGTGCAGCAGCCGGGGGAGGCCGGCGGCGTGAGCAGCTCCGAGGACGACGGGCTGATCCACGTGGCCTTTTACGATACGCGCGCGCCGCAAAGGCGGAACTGGATGGGCGTGCTGCGGGCAGCCGCGATGCTCGACGGCCCGGGCGTGCGACTGCATGCGCTGCTCGCCTCGCCGCTGCCGCCGTCCGTCCCGGCCCACATTCGTGTGGCGGCGCTCGAGCTGCGCAGTCCCGGCGCGCGCTGTCTGCACGCCAACCTCGTGCGGCTCTCGCATGGGCCCGGCCGCACCTACCTCCTCAAACCGCTGCTGCATTTCGTCCTGCCGCCGAGCGTGCGGCGCGTGCTCGTCCTCGACACGGACGTGGTCATGATCCGTCCGCTGGCGGAGCTGTGGGGGCAGTTTGCCCGCTTCGGGCCGGAGGCAGTGCTCGGCCTGGTCGCCGAGCAGTCCAGCCTCTACTCGGGCAACGCCATCGGCAAGAATGGTGGGGTGCAGCTGCTGCACCTCGAGCGGATGCGCCGATCGCCCGCCTACGCCGCCGCCCTCGACCACTACGCCACTGGCCGCGGCGGCGCCTGGCTGGGCTACCTCGGCGACCAGACGCTCTACTCCTTCATGGCGTACTCGCACGGGGCGCTCTTCCACAGCCTTGGTTGCGAGTGGAACCGTCAGCTCTCAGTGCATTTCGGGCTCGAGGCGCAGCGGCAGCATGCGTGTGCCGCCCCGTGCGGGCTTCTGCACGCAAACTCGCCGGACCTAAAGTGCATCGGGACCGCCATGCAGCTCGCCAACGGCTCGTGCGTCGAGTGGCGGCGCCTGCAACGCAACTCCAGCTGCGTGCGCAACCGCGGCGTCGGCGCAAAGTTCCGCACCGCCGCGGCGACGTATTTCGCGAGCTGCTGCCTCTGAAACCCCCGCTGAAGTATAGGGCGGCGGCCCGCGGTTGGCCGCCGGCCGTGCCGTGTGACTCGCCTGAGGGCATGCGCGCCGGCTGTGTGAGAGTGGTACGTAACCGCCACATATCACCTTGCTGTTATTTCTAAGTTTCATTTTTGGGGTCAGGGCGTGTGCGCCGGGCCCGGGGCTCTCGAGAGCAGGCGCACACCCCTTGCAGGGAGGGGGGGGGGGGGGGGGGACTTATAGCATGGCGCGACATAAACAAAGTGAAAGTCAAAGTGAAATAGAGCCTCTCTCTTGAGTCTTGTGTGTTGTCCTGCCGCAAAGTCCAAAAGGATCGGCTTCTCTCCAACGAACCGCCAACACGCCACCCGAGTCAGGACGCCCCCCCCCCCCCCCCGAAAAGAA